>NW_026946898.1:300000-600000 GCF_910591565.1 Cydia splendana
GACAGTGCTGTGAGCGGGAGGTGGGGCGAGGCGAGGGGCGAGGTATAGGCAGGCTATGATAGGCTCTCGGGCGGCGCGCCGGCGACACTGACGGACCAGCGCGGCGTATGTATGAATTTCGCGCCTTTTTAAATATATTTTACTATTACAATGCAAGCTACACACCGAAATTTCTTATTTTCTATAATATGGCTGCGTATATTATTTTATAGTAATAGACTTATTTTTACAGACTCTAATTCAATATTAGATATTATAGGACAAAAAACGCATATTAATTCTAAAGCTAAAAAATTCTAATCTTATTCTTCTAAATTTTTAGCTTGCCTATTAACTTAAGAATTTAGATATGTTGTTGTGGATTTATTAAACTTTAATTCAATATCGACAAAATAATAAGCTAATTTGTAGTTTGACTAAGAAGCACGTTAAAAAAATTTCTAATAATTTTACATTATAAAGCGTCATACATATTATAAACGATGGAACTTAAACATTGCACTTTAATTCAATATTAAAAAATCATTACTAAAAATATATAAAATACCTAATTTATATCTAACGCTCGTTCTAACTTTTCGTCATATTTTACAAATATGCTTAAAAATATGTCCCATGTCAGATAAGTATCACTTTTTCATCTTTAGAATTATCAAAACTTTTAGTGTAAAAATCCGGTCCCACTATTGGTCTATAAGTCAACGTGTCAACTTGTAAAATAAGTCACCATGATTGTATTTAATTTTTATTACATCAGTATGTACATACTTCTTAAAGTATTTTACGTAGGTATGTGATATTAGTAAAAGATGGCCAAAATTTTATCTGAACTCGATTCTGCTATATTTTGAACCCATAGTTAAGTACATAAGGTTTATAGAACTTTATTTTTCTCAAAGAAATTATACATTTCACTTCAGAGAAATATACTACAACATAATCTTTAATAGAAAAAAACCGACTTCTCAACCGAACCGGGTCAAGGTCAAGGTCCGGTCCGGGTCCGAGTCCGGGTCCGAGTCCGGGTCCGGGTCCGGAACCAGGTCCAGGACTAAATCCAGGTCGAGGTCCAGGTCTAGGTCCTTGGTCCAAGTCCAGGTCCAGGACCAGGTCTGGGTTGAGGTCCAGATAAGAGCCCGGATCCAGGTCCAGGTGCGACTCCGGGTGTGATAAAAATAATCAGTGAGTATAGTGAGTCCATGCGTTCTCACTTACAAAGCTCTTAACTAAAACTTACTCCTATAAATAAATAAATACTGTACATTGGTACATATAAACGTTACTCGATAGGAATGTCACTTTTGTCATTATTTACCCTAATAAAATAAATATGTCAGTACGAGCGAGATGCATAGAAAGTAGGTACCTATATGTCATTGTTGATACTGTTAGTGACTCGTGCTAAGGGTACTTATAATCTTCTATTAGACGTTGACCGTGACTTCTTTTGCTGTACGACGATAGGATATAACATTTGAACCTTTTGCGTTTTGAACACATATTAAATCACATTTACAACTGGTCTGGCTACCACCAGTTTAGCACTGACATAAACGCTATCGATAACGTAACTTACTTTCTATGCATCTCGCTCGTACTCGCATATAGTGCGAGCGAGATGTATAGATAGTAAATTACGTAGACGTTAGCGTATAGTATGTTAGTTTTGACACTTTCAGCGACTCATGGTACGGGTCTATCACGAATTCTGATTGTTTCCTTTATTTACCGACGTTTCGACACAGGTTTCACTGGGTTTCACTGGTCGTGGTCGTGGCTACCAGCGCTGATGTCCCAGCAAAATATCAAAACAGAGATTTACCCGAAGTGTATGAAAAAATTCTGCACTTCGGGAGTGCCGACAGAAGTGAAAACTTAAACAATAACGTGTTTTTTGAATCCTCATGAAATATTTGGGTGCATTACATTTGTTATAACTACTTTTCATATATTATAGTTTGATATATCGTTATTTTGAATAACGTAATAAATGGCATACTACCGTAATACATAATTAACGGTAAACATTATGTTATTATTGCTATAATGGTCGTAAGGTATATTTACTCTTCGTCTAATATACATTGTCATAATTATTACATACTCTAAAGCGTATTATTTGTTATAACAAGTGACATCTCATAATTATTTGTGTGGCATAATAGTTGCATGACATAAATGGGTTAGGTTAGGTTGGAACTGCGACTCCGCACTATAGTTCGTTTTTTTTAGCATTAGAAATTAGGTAAACAATCTTGACGTGTCTTTTAATTGAAAAACACATTTTAAAAATAAGTTACGGCAAATATGTAACAATTATGAATCTAATACGATCATTTATATTCTTCTGCTTTCATAAGTAATAGTTTTTGAATTTTAAAAAGCGTTTTTCAATTAAAAGACATGTTAAGATCGCTTACCTTCTTGCAAGTTCTTTCTAATGCTAAAAATAACGAACTATAACTAATAACTACCTAACAAAAGGAAGGTTAGGTTAGGTTAGAACTTTGACCCTCTGTAGAATAAAATACTCTAGCAAAAAAGTGGTTTAGGTTAGGTTTGAACTGCGGCCCCCGCAGAACGAAAACCTTGACAAAATTGGTTAGGTTAGGTTAGAACTGTGACTTCCCTGGAATAAAATAGCTAGCAAAAGCAGTAGGCCTGCATACTAGTTATATAAATTATGTAAAACTTTAGGTTATCAGTAAATGAAATATGACAAAAAATAATATTATACAATATATGTATTTATACTTGATAAAATTGTATGAAGTATTACGTTATATAAAAATATAATATAATAAATGTCATTATAAAACATGTCTATATACTATTTGAAAATTATATTACATTAGGCATTGTATCAATGACAGTTTAGATGAAATCATAATATAATAAAGGAAACGTATAATAAAAATTACATTATAACATACAATAATATATCAAATGGCGTTATAACAAATGTATGATAGTTTTTTTATAATTATATTAAGCATTACACACCCGAAATATTTATAATATAATAATTTTGAGTTTTAAGTTTTTAGTCCGTGATGTTCGAAAACAAAAAGTCGTATGTGACTGTAAACTTCCTATTATATGACTATTTGCCTTAAGTGACGTCCGTGATGTTCGAAAACAAAAAGTCGTTTGTGATTCTCATATCGAATATTCTAGATAAACAAAGAATAATGACAAAAGACTATGAACTCTAAGTACTAGAAGTAAAGTCTATTTTTACTAACGTACATAAGGTAGAAGTACTAGGTAAAGTGGGTCAATTTCACCAAACGAGCATTTTTATCTCTTCTTCTTCTTCCTCGTTCCCTCAATGCTGAGGATCGCGACCACATGCAACATGTCCCCACTGATTGCGGTCATAAGCCAAGTGAACTGCACGGTGCAGGCTGCCGCCACTCGCCTTCTTCATGGCGTCAGACCATCTCTTACGAGCCCCACCCCGAGCGCGTTTACCATTCATTCGCCCCAAGATGATACACTTCTCCATATCATGCATTGATGATCTCATAATGTGTCCGAAAAATCTAAGGGTTCGTTCATGGCATGTTTCGGAGAGCCGTGTGGTAATACTGAGTTCTTCCAAAATAGAGATGTTAGTTCTTCTAGCTGTCCAAGGTATACGCAGCAGTCTTCGCCAACACCACATTTCAAAAGCGTCAATCTTAGCCACATCACAGCTTTTCAGGCTCCAAGTTTCGGCACCGTACATAAATATCGAGAAGACAAGAGCTCGAACCAATCGCACCTTAGTCGTACGTCGAATACCTCTGTTCCTCCAGATCTTGTCAAGGTTAGCCATAGCACTCTTAGCCATACCAGCTCTACGGCGTATTTCGTCAGTGCTGCCACCGTCGCAGGTTATTAACGACCCAAGATACACAAACTCGCTGACTTTTTCGTACTGGCGGAGTACGTCGGTAACTGGAAGTATATTTGCCCTATCCACTACCATTATTTTAGTTTTAGAATGGTTTATCTTAAGGCCCAGCTTAGCGCTCTCATCCTCAATTCGCTTCAAAAGAGCCGCCATTTCTACTTCACTAGACGCAACTACTGTAGTATCATCTGCATACCTGAGGTTACTGACCAATCGACCTCCAACTGCAACACCTCCTTCCCAGCCGTCAAGTGCCTTCCTCATAATGTATTCGCCGTACAGGTTAAAAAGCTTGGGTGACAGAATGCAGCCCTGACGGACGCCCCGTTCTGTGTGGAAATCACTTGATTTGTGATTCTCCAGCTTCACGAAGCATGAACCCTCCAGGTACAAATTCTGTATTAGGTAAGCGAGATGTTCAGGCACGCCCATCTCCACCAGCACATTAAACATGATTCTCCATTGCACACAGTCAAACGCTTTAGCGTAGTCAATGAAGCATAAGACCATTGGCTTCTTATACTCGCGACACTTTTCGATAAGAATTCGGACGTTCAGTATTTGTTCGCATTTTTATCTAATTTCCATGGAATTTTGAAATATTAACATGATATAACAAAATGTGATGTGATAATTCGTAGAAAAATAAATAAAGACATTTTGAAAGATATTTCAGTTTGAAAATTTGATCCGGGTACGGGAATTTTTCTGTCCATGGGTATGGATTTTGCTGGCACGGGAATTAGTTTTCTAAGAATTATTCGTATTTAAACTATGTTTTTTTATTAATCAAAAGTTAAATAATAAACTTTTAGTATTATTAATGACCTATTTAATATTTGAGATCTATTTCATGGTTTTAAAGCATCATACTAATAAAACTGATGATTCAAAAACTTAACTAATGAAGTTAAGGATCTTTCTGAATTAAATAAGAATAAGTGTTATTTTTTTTAGTTTGATTATTATTAATGATTAATAGGCATTATCTGACTTTAAGAAACATCGTCGTAGTTGATTTCAATTTTATATAATGGAATATCGTATGAACACTTGGACAGCCTTTATGTAGGTTTGTTTAAAAGTAGTATATTACTAATATTTATGAATAATATAGATTGTTTTGGTTTTTTAATGAGTCTGAGTATTAGAATCCTAAGCTTTAACGATAAATATTGTTAGAATTCGTGGATTCGCAGCGACCTAATTAAAAAGCGATATTTACTATGTATTCATTAAAATTCGCATAATATATGGCCCAGTTGTAATTGTTCCACGATATATGACCTAAATAACGCTATAAGACATATAACGTCCATAGTAATAGCGTTTAATAATGAAAATAAATGATGATTTCTAATATAGTATATAGATAGTTATAGATATAAATAGTTAAAAATAAAATCGTCTAAAATCTAATTCGCATATTACAGAAATTCTATGTTATCCTCAATATTAAGATAGAAATGGGCTATGTCACACTAGTGCTCGTTAACGAAAAGATGTTAAAATTATATACATTATTGTGGCCACTGAAATTATTATTGTGGCCATGGAAATTAGATAAAAATTGTCGCCCTACCCGTTTTCATTGTTCTGTCGTAAATTTCTAGAAACTTCAGTGGCTTGTCAAAATCCTACCTATATTATCTGTTAGAAGACACATGACAGAACAATAAAAGGGAAGTGCAGTACAAGTCAAGGCTACACGCGCGATGTTGATTGGCTTTGAAAATTTTCAACAAAAAAATACTCTCGTGCTCGGATAAAATTTTATCATCGATCAAGAGTTATTTACCACAAAGAAGTTAATGTTTTATATGCTTAGTGATAAGAAATATCATCTAGTTTAAGTATTTAATATTTAACAAGTGATACTAAAATTCCTACTAAAAAGTGTACATTACAGTTTTTAGTAGGAATTTTCATTATACTCAAAAACAGATTCCGGACAGGGCACGGGAGGTAATTTGAGGCTTTAAATATTTTTAAGTGTACCCTAAAAACAAATTAATCAGTGAAAATTCATGTTGACCGCGGTGTGGAAGTGCGAGTTCTTTATGGAAAAAAATAAATGGTATGTATTATCTGATGCTCCTAATTGAAAAATATCAAGAGTTTAGAAGGCCATTGTATATCGCTTTTATAGACTACCAGAAAGCTTTCGATACTCTTTCTCACTCTTCTATATGGGAATCACTGAAAGCTCAACATGTAGAGACTCAATATATTAATGTCCTAAAATATCTGTACAAAAATAGTATAAGTAGAGTGCACCTAGAGACGATCGGCCCGCCCATACGAATTGAAAGGGGCGTACGACAGGGCGATCCTATATCCCCAAAGTTATTTATTGCAGTTTTAGAATCAATAATAAGAAAACTAAACTGGACTCATATGGGCATACGAATGAATGGCAAATACCTTCACCACCTTAGATTTGCTGATGACATCCTGCTCGTTTCTGAACGGTTCTCGGAAATAGACTACATGATACGTACTTTACAGACAGCTAGCAGAGAGACGGGACTTGAAATAAATTTTAAAAAGACAAAAATCATGACAAATAGCAACAAAATTCCACTTATTATAGAAGGCATCGAAATAGAATACGTTAAGTTAGACATACACTGATTAGGAAAAAAACAAATGTGATAGACGCACTAGATTATGCAAAAAAGTTGAAATGGAAGTGGGCAGGCCACGTCGCACGGATGGTGGACAAAAGATGGACAAACCAGATAACTACGTGGCCCGGACCAATAGGCAAACGTAGAGTTGGAAGACCTTACATGCGATGGTCGGATGACATTGCAAAAATCGCTGGACAAAAGTGGACTCTAACAGCACAAGACAGATCTAACTGGCACTCTCTGGAGGAGGCCTTTACCCGAGAAGGGGTTCTTGCTACGTAGGAAATTAGGAATATGCTTATTGGTATTTTAATTTAATTTTTTGTGAAAAATAATGACATTACGAATTATTATTTATTACTATTTTACTATCATAATTATAATGTTTATTCCTCTTTAAACTAAGTTGACTTTGTAACTACTTTGCAAGAAATAAAAGGCTTTTTATTTTATTTTATTTATTTATTATTTATTTATTATTATCTGATGCTACCTTCCGATTTTCATCTCGGACACAAAAAAAATCGCGTTCAGAAAATGACCCTAGTGCTCGACGCTGCACTAGTAGGGGAGATGTGGGTATAATGATCCCCTTAAGGGTTCTAAACTTTACTGTGTTCATAGTTGGAGACAAAAACACAAGATTTAGGTCTTTATGAATATTCCATTTACTTAACTAAGTAACTGCATACTTATTTCTCGTGTTTTTTATATATTTACATAATTATGTTATGTTTTCTAAATGTTTAGTAAAGGATCATTTCAGAGTTAAAATAATCACAGATGATTTCTTTGTAATATCAAGATTTCTTCGTCTTAATCATTTAAGTCAGTTGATTCCAGCGTTTCTTTATTTTCAGAAGATGAGTGCTATTTTTTTTCTATTTTGGCCTTATTTTTAACGCCGTCAGGGGCACAGATTTTGCTTGCTATTTTAAAAGGCAATCCATAATTTAATCGCATTAAGAGCCCTTAGCATTTCTTCCTAAAGGCATTTTTTCGGAAGTAAGTGGCTTTGCACACATAAATTCGCGACATGATATGTTATGGCCTGTACAGGAAATGCTCATAGTAAATTACTTAAAAAATGGGGTAAAATGATTCCAGGGATCATTTTACGCCTACGAAAAGTGGTGTTGACCTCAAACACCAAATTTGAAATATCGACAAAAATATAACATCCAAATCAACTTGCTTCAGTATAAACAAACATCCTTAAAGTATAGATAAAAATCATTAAGATCCGACAGTGAAACATAATTTGAATAAAACGCAACATTCTAAAAGTAATGGAATTTGGAAAATAGGCTACCGTAGATTAGACGTATATGTTTTAATTATTTTCTAATAAAATCACGCTACGTGCTCATAACCGCCATGACACTTTAAGAGGCAACTGGCGGGGTCACGGGGAAGACGTTTAATGCATATTTAGATAGATGGCATCAGTAGTTGCTCAGATAAGAGGGGGGATTATTTCACCTTGAGGGATCATTAACACGCATCTCCCCTATTCGACATGGGCACTTTATGTCAAAGTAATATAGGTTAAATTTGAACGGCGAAGATTTTTCTGTATTCAAATTTAATCCTTGTCACTTTGACATAAAGTGCCCAAGTCGAATAGGTGCTAGTGCAGCGTCGAGCACTAGTATTTCTTCTACCTTACTCATTATTCTTTCTTTATGTATTTTGCCAGAATTTATTTGAATTTGACTTTCAATCCGCCGACCGACTCAATGTGACATCACCGCCTTGCTAGAGCGCTGCTCCGGAACGCTTCCGCGTCAATGTGACGGAGCCGTAATTATTGTCAATAGTCCGACAAGCAACACTCACAATATCCACGCACACATCCGAAGATAGATCCCTTGGCTTTAACTTCTGGATCACTGATGGTCCCCAACTTAGCGATAAGTTAATCTTCCCTATTTAAATTTATTGGGGTGTTTCTTGATTTCAATCGCTGTGTCGAAAGGTCGGTAAATAGGTAAATGTAACAAAATAATTTCGCGAATGTGATTTAAGACGTACGGGGTGTATGTAATACTAGCGACTCGCTCCGGCTTTGCACGGGTTACATTAAACCTTAATAAATTACACACCTAAACCTTCCCCAAGAATCACTCTATTTATAAGTGAAAACCGCATGAAAATCCGTTCAGCCATTTTAGAGTTTATCGCGAACATACAGACAGACAGACGCGGCTTATTTTTCCAAATTTCAATCTTCAAAAAATCTTCTGGCCGTTTTGGTTAAGTACTTACGAATGCTAGCCACTAATATCCTGTTTTTTGCACAACATACTGAAAGTTTTCGATCGATTAAATTTGGAAAGCGTGCCTCCGACTGTTGTAGGTTATTAATGTTATTATGTACATGCTCGAGTTTCATATTCGAGTAGGTACCGTGGGTGGCAAACACGTTGATAGGATATCTAACCCTGCCGTGTTGCGTTGCGACTCTTCTCGTTAATATAGATAGACCAACAAAGTGTTCACGGTGTCATAGGTACTTACTAGCAACGCTTACGGTAAAGTTAAACTTTCACTGAACGTTCAATTGAACTAATATGTAAATAATATAAGTACCTACTTATACTATTATTAGTACTTACAGAATAAGGATGATGAAGTCGCCTGCTGAGCCTGGATTCTGGGACTCTCTGAAAGTAGAAATAAATATTTTATAATTATACACGGTGTATTTTTAAAGTTCAGATAAAAAAATAAAGGACTTACATGTTTGTAACCTATGTATACCTATGTATTTAGTTTTCATTTGAGATACCGCTGTCATCTTTTTAACGTCATATCTACGTACTATCCCCTCCACATTATTAGCATTAGGTTCAAGTACTTATTCCGTTCTCGGGAGACGTCGCTAAATCCAATGATACCTACTATCAGTTCAGTCACACCGACCAAATGTAGGTACTAGGCCTCATGGCCGCTCTTCTATGGTACCTACATCGTACAAACAAAACATAGAAGTTAAAAAGTAGTTTTAACTAACCTGATCTCCACGGCGCAGATGTCGGCATAAAACTCCAAGAGGGGCCAGCAAACATAACAAAAGCAAGACTCGCATGGTGACTGCAATGTTGCACTGAGAGTGGAGCAGATTCCCTCCACCGTGAGCGGAGCGGCTATTTATGGCAGCGTCGGTTATTATCAGTTAATAAGGGTATTCGTTCCGCATCCGTCGAGAAATAACTGTTACGAATTGGATTTGGTTTGCCAAAATTAGATAATTCCATTATTTGTCAATACCATAGATGAATGAACGAACATAGAATAGAGCACTATATTAGAGCCCTAGCTGAATTGCCTCATGGGTCTAAATACTATAACTAAGCTGTTCTAGTGCGCCATTCCCAAATAAAGACATTTGAGCTGTGTCCATTCAATCATTGACTTATATATAAAGACGGGCCTTACACCGGACCTTAGACTGCACGTGTACGGGATGCTCCTCGTACAGTCTTGAGATGATAGTTGATAATGATAACACTGCAGTTTCCACCGAAATAACGATTTATTGATAATATGATAAAATGATACAATTAGCGGCTTAATGAATACACTCCGCGGCGGTCGGGCATGTACTGTCTTAAAATAGGAAATAAGTATATGCTATGTGACGGAAAGTGCTGACGGGCGAAATGTTAACCTTTGTACGGACCGTACAGCACGATTGGCTCGAATTCGTGTGCGTGACACCGCTTTACTAGCACCATTCTTAGTAACCGCAGGGCCTGTCTTTACGAAGTATTAACATATAAGTCAATGACTGCTCACTACACGGAAGAAGGAATGAGCGCGCCGCGCTCTCTATTATTTGATAAAATTTTCCGAGATTGCCGTTTCATGTATGGAAGTCAGGCCACCCTTTAATACGCAAAGTTGACTGTAATAATGACGATACTAAAAAGCGTCCATGTCACGTTATACTAAGATTTAACAAGATCATTGCGGGAAAACGTAAATAAATGAGATTAATTCCGTGTTTTGAGGTTATACTTTATATTTCAGTTCTGTTGAATGATTATTTCTAGTAATATATAAAAACTTTTTACACAAAAAAAGAAAACCGACTTCAAAAAGGATGAAATAAAATATTATCCTTTTTAAGTCTATGCGTTACCAACTGATATGTTTGAAGTCAGTGCCAAGCCAACTTTTGAAGCATACCATGATTTTGGTGCGATTCGATAAGGATGTACGTTGAATTGCCTTACACGACGACAATGAACGTACTTTCTGTGGGTACAGTCGACGTTAAAAATATGTTTACACTTTTCGTCTTATTACAAACGAGTAAGGTGCAAAAGTGTAAACATATCGTTGACGTCGACTGTACCTAAGAACACACCTCAGAACACACGATCAAACCTTCTTGGCACAGTCCGTACCATGTTTGTCGGCACGCAACGTGGGATTGGGACTGAAGTTATTTCCCGTCCCTTATTCAGAGGACTACATATGAAAATATAAAACAATTCAAGGAATTTACTTTCTCGCCAAATTTCACCTAAAGCGGTTCAGTTGTTTAGCCATGAAAAGGCGACAAAGAGGCAGACAGAATTACTTACACATTTATAATAGTTATTAGTACAGCTCTAATGGGATTTATAGCCATAAAGCTGATTATTTTTGACGGGTATTGTTACTATTTGGCTTGGCACCGACTTCAAACATATCAGTTGGTAACGCATAGACTTAAAAAGGATAATATTTTATTTCATCCTTTTTGAAGTCGGTTTTCTTTTTTTGTGTAAAAAGTTTTTATTTTTCCATTTTTAGTTTTAACGCATTGTTAAGAGCGCGACGCATGAATGAAAAACAACATCATGATTAACACTAAATTCGTGTACCTACTTTAATAAATATGTAATCAGGAATTTTCTCGAGTCCGTCTGGGAAATTATAATTCCTGTCACTACACTAAATCCATCCTTCGCCCCGCCACTGACCCAACCCCTCAACCCCCCCGCCCCCCGATCACTCTACCTCACAGCGCATCATCCCCTGATCCATGTATCTTGTACCCCTCGGCCCTGCCCTTCAACCACCATTACCCGACCCCTTAATCCCGACCCCTTAACTCCTAACCCTAACCCCCGATCAGTAGCCTTACCAGCTTACCAAGAGTTTGTCATTGATTTATTCGCTAGCGTGTGTGTAACTTACTTTCTTTGCATCTCGCTCATACTGGCATATTAGTGCGAGCGAGATGCATAAAAAGCAAGTTACGAAGACGTTAGCGTCGCTAACTTAGCGAATATGTCAATGTCAAACTCGTGGTAAGGCTACACTTGCACTACATCAAATTGGCGGTGTTCGGAAGCAAATGCTGGAGTTACTTTAGAAAACACCGAAATCACTTTACACGTGCCTTTAAAAACTGAGGAGTTCCCTCAAATCCTCATGGATTCCATTATCAGACCAGAACCAAAAATAATACGGAAACACCTTGGAGGCAACTCCTTCCAAACAAAAAAAGAATTACTCAAATCGGATCACAGGTGTCGGAGTAATCGCTGAACATACTACATTTAAAAAATCATCATCATTATCATCAAAACAATCATCATCATCAGGTCTACTTCATCAAAATGGTGGTTTTTGGGAGAAAATGCTCGAGTTGCTTAAGAAAACACCCAAATCACCATGCATGTGCCTTTAAAAATTGAGGAGTTCCCTCAATTCCTCATGGATCCCATCATCAGAACAGAACCAAATTAAAATGGGACCAACTCGGAGGTAGCTCCTTTCAAACAAAAAAAGAATTACTCAAATCGGACTACGGATGTCGGAGTAATCGGTGAACGTACATAGAAAAAAAAAAAAGATAGCCACAACCATTCGGAAGGAGGAGGTTCTGTATTCACAGAACCTCCTCCTTCTATGAAATGGAAGTCGGTTAAAAATAACAACACAATGATATTGAAGCCATCGTTTATTAAAACTCATTCCAAATACGAAACTCAACCATATACTAAAACTATAGACTATAATTATTACCATAACGTAACATTCCTCTCCTTAATAGAATTATTACGAACAACTACATAATATTACTTAGATTCAAGTAGGCAGTCACGATGGGAGTTTGACTATTCGCACAGACCTCATTTTATACGGGTCAAAATTTGGTTCGGGAGATCATTGATTCCAGTATTGCTTCGATTTGAATAATTCTTTTTTTGTTCGAAAGGAACTACCTTCAAGGTAGTCCCACATTAATCTGGTGCTGTTCTGAAAATGAGATTCATGAGAAATTGAGGGAAGTCCTCGATTTTTAAAGGCACGTGTATAGTTATTTGGGTGTTTTCTTAAGCAAAAGTATTTTCCCCCGTAAACCACCAACTGGATGAAGTTGACCTGATGATGATTGTTTTGATGACGATGATGATGATTTTTTAAATGTAAGTTAGTATATTCAGCGATTACTCCGGCACCCGTGATCCGATTTGAGTAATTCATTTATTGTTTGAAAGTAGTTACCTCCAAGGTGTTTCCATAATATTTTTGGTTCAGATCTGATGATGGAATCCATGAGGAATTGAGGGAACTGCTAAATTTTCAAAGGCATGTGTGCGTGTCAGTACGTGCGAGATGCACGCACACGCTACCGAATATATCAATGTTAAACTCGTGGTAAGGCTACAATGATGTACGTAGACCACGGACGAAATGTGGAACTTACCTCGTATAATTTGTATTACTTATACATACATGATTTTTGATATAGATAGTGTTGGAAAACTTGGAACACTACCTACACGACCTACTTAGACTGCGAACTCGACTTCAAACATATCAGTTGGTGACGCATATACTTAATAAAGGATAATACCTATTTTATTTTATTCTTTTTGAAGTTGGTTTTCTTTTTTTGTAAAATGGTTTATTTTAGTAGGGATTTCACAATTTTGACAGAAGACTGTCTCTATTATGATTTAATGAACAAAAAGCAATACCTATAAAGAAATAACTGGGTTTTCTATTAAGGGGCCCACGGATTACCAGTTCGCCGGACGATATCAGCCTGTCAGTTGTTCGGAGCTGTCAAATTAGGCGTTTAACTGACAGGCTGATATCTTCCGGCGAACTGGTAATAAGTGGGCTCCTTTAGATTCAAATCTTGCGTTACGTTTAAGATACCCTATATTACCTACTATAATCATAACATCTAGATAGGAACTTCTAGATATTATAAAGTCTAACAAACGAGGAGCAATTATGTGACGATTTTATGTTCATTTTATGACTTCTATCTCTGCCAATGCATTTAGGTAATTAATTCTTGGTATTCATGTCAAGGCACGGTGACAATTAATCCGTGGTTTTCGTAATTAAAAATAAATTTCAATTATATTTCCATGTCCAAAGATAATTGCATGCCTCTAGCGGCCCACCATACAAGGAAAATTGGCAATCCAATTTGAATCAATTGCATTAGAAAATAGAGTTGAATTTGTTTTGTTTTAAAATCGAACGAAACAAAACAAAGAAATAATAAAATATGTATATTGAGTTTTTCACGTATATAGTATAGTACCTACACGCTATATTATATTTGTCTATGTTACTTTTCTAAAATTTTGTTTGTTAGTACTAGCCAAGACAAATCCTGAACTTTAATTAGGTACATCCCAAGCGAACTAGAACTTGGTCTTGAACTTGATCTCAATTCTTTTTCCGGCGAAGTCAACAACGACGCATGTTCTTAGTATTGAACTTGAATCTCATTTCAGATTTATGTTTTTGATGGGATATTTAGATTCAATAAATGAACCGAATTTCGTATGTTTAAGTTAATAGATTTTGAGTTACGAAGGGGTTAAAAGTGCAAATGGTTCGCGTAACATAACACACGGCCGCTGCGTTGCCAGTTCTCTTCTTTTGAACTTGGCTTTACACTCTGCCGCGTGACTGGATCTTTGAAATTCTAGATGCCTTTGACCAACCTTAATGACTAGATGGGCTCCTGAAACTGCCGTCGTAGAGACAACCAGGGGGGCAGTTTTTAAATTACTACCGCTAATTTCGTCACTCAAAAATCTAGCTGTGGTAAACTGCGAAATGCTAATTTCTGCGAGCGATAGAAATTGGGAATCTAGTGGTGTTGAAAAACATAGTTAATCATGTTTAACTTTAATTTTATATTTGTATACTTTAATAAATAATCAGGATTTTCCTCAAGTCTGAATCATAATACACCCAATTATACTAGGAAAGTTCCTCATTTCGTCCGTAGTCTTCATGATCTAGTCTTAAATTGTGCGACGACCGGTCTGGCCTAGTGGGTAGTGACCCTGCCTGTGAAGCCGATGGTCCTGGATTCGGATCCCGGTAAGGGCATTTATTTGTGTGATGAACACAATATATTTGTTCCTGAGTCACCGCGATAGGCCTTTCAAATTACAAAAACGTGCTGTTCGTATCATTAGCGGTAAGTCACATGATCATCCCGCAAAAAGTTTATTTAAAGACCATAAGATAGTGTTTACATTTTCCTCTTCCAAGTGTTTACATTTTAACTGCCTGTAAGTATGCTAGGGCCAACGTGGATCGATACGCTACCCATTCGCAGACCCGTAGAAAAAACCGGTTAATCGTCCCGGGGTGCAGACTTGCAAGAGCTCGGAAGTCTCTTGGCATCTTAGGCGTAAAACTATATAACTTACTACCCGAGGAAATAAAGATGGCAAAAACTGATAAAATGTTTGACCGAAACCTTAAAACATTTTTAATTGACTTAGCATGCTACAGCGTCGACGAATTTGTCGAAACCCTAAGTAATCTACTATACTTATGCACAATATAAACAAATGTATACTTACTTTATGAAATTAATAATATAATAACTTATGTTTGTTCAAGCTATATGCGACCCTATTTGACTACTTACTGATTGTTTACTTGATTTGTTTCGCTTAAAATAAGTTGTTTATTTAATAGTAATATAAAAATTACTGTGCAAATGCTGTACCAACCTACCTACTGCATATTATTATTAATTTATTATTTACTGACTTGTAAAACATTGACTTTTATCAATAAATATCTTGTATCTTGTATCTTGTATCATGGGTGTTTTCTATGTATAAAAGTATGTATTTATCTTATGTATGTATATCGTCGCCTAGCACCCATATTACAAGCTTTGCGTAGTTTGGGGCTAGGTTGATCTGCGTAAGATTTCCCCTGATATTTATTATTTTGGATTTCACGGGCCTATAAATCCCAGTCTTTTGATAGGCTTGCGTGGGGATATAGATCCAACACGTAGAGGCCTTTAATGTTTTAATGAGCTTTAATGTCATGTAGAACGCCTGCTGGAACCCGTTCACAGGTGCAACAATAGACACCCATGAACCGGTCTCAGCAGGCATCGGGACTATTGTAATAGAAAAAGTGAACAGTATACCGGTCTATAGATTGAAGTTTGGGTGGACAATGAGAATGGGCTATTGTAGAGGTCGGACACCTGCCATAACAATGTTTTCACAAGTTATCGAGGCAGGTGGTGACTTGCCGCTGACTAGATGGGCCCCTGAAACTGCCGTCGCGAAGACGACCAGGAGCAACATCGGTATGAGCGGCTCAGGGGTGTCGAGAGGTGTGCGCCGCTTTCTACCCAGTGGCTGTTACCAGCCACTGTGCCAACTCGCGTCTTATGCATCTTTCACTTCCACCCCTGGAGCATATAGCTCTAGCGACTCCTCTCTGGACGGCCAATGAAGGCAAGCCAGAGCTGAGAGTCCTGCGGGTCCCCTTGGGGTCCACTCTGACCGACGAAGGCACGCCGGAGACGGAGACCCTGACCGACTCTGGGGTGCACTCGGGTCCGTGGGGTCGTTACTCCCCAACAGCTCGCCACAAGCTGCCCTGCGGGCTTCTTTATTTATTATTTGTATGTCTTGTCCATATCTCAGGACCATGGGGCCCCGGACCTTTGGGAGGCGGACGTGGGGCCGAAGCCAACAGCGCAGAGGCCCTTTAAGACACTTTAATCTAAAAGCAAGGGATTCACGTGGCGGATACCATCCCCGAACGCACAATGTATCCGGAGATGGTCCCCGCCAGGTGCAAAGACTATTGCAGTGCAGCACTTTTGTGCTGCGATGGCAGCTAAGGTCATGAGCTATAGATTTGATTGTTGGATGAACTGGATAATGGGCTATAGGAGAGACTAGCGGACACCTGCCGTGACAATCAGTCTCAAAATTGTAAATGACAGGTGGTGACACGCCCACTCATTGAGTGGGCCCTGCAATGGCCGCACGCACAGTGCGACAACAGGGCAACACTTTGGAGCGGCTGAGAGGTTGTCGTGAGGTGAGTCTGCGGTAGCCAGATCCCGGTAATCCGTTCAGCAGGCCGCCGGCGTTATGAAATTTTACACTTCCAACCTGGAGTATAGGTCCCGCTCTTGCGACTCCACTCTGGCCGGCCAATCAAGGCAAGCACAGAGGCGAGGGCCAGATGACAGGGCCCTCTGGAATAGGTGTCCGCGGTGTCACCACTCACCGTCAGCTCGCCACAAGCTGCCCCCGCTTTATTATTTATTATTATTTATTAATTGTACTTAATATACTGACGATCATAATATAAATTCGTGTAGATTGACATAGCATATTTAATACTGTAATCTATCATTATGATAAATAGATGAAATGAAAATTGTATATTAATGCGAGCGAGATGTATAAAAAGTAAGTTACGTAGACGTTAGCGAATATGTAGTGTCAAACACATATTAAGGCTACAGTTGCACCACATCATATTGGTGATATTTGGAAGCAAATGCTTGAGTTACCTACTTTAGAGAGCACCGAAATTACTATACACGTGCCTTTAAAAATTGAGGAGCTTCCTCAATTCCTCACGGATTCCATCATTAGATCGATCCAAAAATATTACGGAAACACCTTGGAGGTAACTTCTTTCAAACAAAAAGTAATGACTCAAATCGGATCACGGGTAAGTAATTGCTGAACATTTATTACGGACAAAGTCCATAGCAACATACATTAAAATTCTCTCTCTCTTTGGTCGGTCCCTCATGTCCGAGGATCGTGGTCAGTATCAGGGTTGCATCTGGAGCGGATGATCTGTCTCCATCGGTTTCTGTCCAACGCGTCTCTGACGACCGTGTAGAAAGCAGAGGATGACGAGTCTTTAACTTGATCGGTCGATCTTATAGCCCGGGAAGTAGTGACATAAGGTGCAAATTTTGGTATCGGATGAATTCACTTAGCACAGATGTAATATACCTAAAGCTAAGCTAATTGAGCCCGGTAGATATCCACCACCCCCTGACAGGTAGGCAGAGGGGGCAGTCAAAGTAATTAGTAATGGATTCAAACTTTCAACTCCTTTTTTACCATCTTAGAGGATGAATTTTTAAAAAACGCTGAAATTACTTTTCTTGTATTCTAATAATATGCGCATATAAAAAGTTGCAAGCCCCACACTCGAAATAAATTTTGATCTCCATACAAATTTTCAACCCCTATTTCGCCACCTTAGGGGATACATTTTCAAAAACGCTGAAATTAGTTTTCTTGTATTTTAATAATATATATTTTAACGAAGTTTGAAATTCCTAGCTTAAAATAAAACATGAACCTCATACAAACTTTCATCATCTTTTTAACTCTCTTAGGGATTGAATTTTTCGAAATCGCTTCTTATCTCTTGTTCACATTATAAATGTAACCTAGTGTGCAAATTTCAACTTTCTAGCATTTGTAGTTTCGGCTGATAATTGTAATATAGTTGAATACAAAAATTGCAAACCGATTTTGATTTGTTAGTCAATATTTTAATTTTTTTCTATTAAACTGTACATTAAATGTCTCAAAAATGAATTCCTTATGCCGGATTTATCTGGAAATGATACCAAACTCGAGGTGGTAGGTAAATAGAAGCCGATATGCGGCGTGTAACTTTGGATGCCCCCCTGCCTACGCACCAGGGGGTGGCGGATGGCTACCGGGCCGGATTGGATTAGCTTTACGTATACTACATATGTGCCAAGTGAATTAATCCGATACCAAAATTTGCACGTCCCATACATTGGGTGACACTACTTACCTCACTATTATTTGTGAACGACCGCGTGATCTCCTGCCTTCGGCAGTGTTGGGCAAAATGTAATCTAACTACTGATTACTAACTACAACTACATTTTGTAGTTAGTAATCGTGATTATTGATTACAAGAAGTAACCGTTAAAAGTAGTTAATATTTTTGATTACTAACTACCCAAGTAACATTTTAGTCCTATAATTTTAGTTTGTATCGCTAAAAGCTTGTATAGACGTCGTATTAAGGTTTCAGAGATGACCACCTGTCGTATAAAAGCGCTTGGCAACACCTTTTTGCTCTATAGGCTTATACAGCTAATATATTCTATAAGCAATTGATGTAAAGGTTTATTTCATCATTTTATAGAGCCGTTATAGGCGTGTACTATAACAGGTTCAAATATAACCACTATAGAGCAATATTACTGTATAATAGTATTTGGAATCACTTTTATGCAACTAATTTGCGCTATTAAGGTTCCCTGCCAAGCCGCTATAGTTTTGTGTTTTAACAGTGACAAAAACCCAACTATACAACGATTTTAGGATATAGTGGCTTTAGAGATCACTGCTATAGTACATAATACTTTAGTAGTTTGCGCTATTAAGGTTCCCTGCTAGCCGCTATAGTTTTGTGTTCTAACAGTGACAAAAACCCAGCTATACAACGATTTCAGGATATAGTGGCTTTAGAGATCACTGCTATAGTACATAATACTTTAGTAGTCATATGAACACTATTATAGAACCGTTTTGTTCTATAGTAGCGTTTTTGGGACATATTTATAGCGTTAAAAAGCGCTTTAGTAGTTTTTAAATCCCTATTATATCTCATCGCTGTAAACGTCACAATGACTCTTTTATATCACAAAATTGTTGTATAGTGGTTTTGTTTTTTCTTTTAAAAGACAACAGCGTTATAGTTGAGTTTTTATGTCTTTTATAAACCGAGTTAGATACATAAAGGTAGAAAACGACTACTTGTAAATGATAAATTTGATCTGTAATGGCTACTTATATCTTGCTTATATAAGTTCAGGCCTAAGCCACATAATGTGGTTCCGTACAAAATATTTTTATATTTTAATGAATTGATAAAAAAGACCCCAGTGATATTAGTGACTGTAGGTGAGATTTATCATCAATGATTTAATACAAGCATAAAATCGTGACGGTTTAGATATTTATCGACATCCATTATTAGCACATTGTTTTTACCAATCACACTGAAAAAGGAAACAACAGTAATGACTACATCTAAATAAAAAAAAATCCTATATCTTTCTAAAGAGTTTGTAGTAGGTGTAACTGGGTCACAGCAAAATTCTTTTGGAACCCTAATTTTAATCATGATGGCGGTGAATATTTCGTCGTAAGTTCTATAGTTAGCCTATAAAAGCGTCGGATTTACTTCTTGGCTGTATAGTAGTAACTATGGTGAATATCATGATATTTTATTAAATTATTTTATTAAAAACATAAATAAATCGAGGGGGCATTTAAAATTCCTCATTAAACTAATACTATTCTAACGGTAAAACTTCCGTCCCATATACTTTTTGCACTAAGGACCGAATTATTCGACATCTAAATGGCGCATATTAATATAAAGTCTTTACTTATCACCATTTTACTTAGTACCGTTTTTGTGAAGTAAACACACAACAAAACCACTCACAACAGTTGATGGAAAACTTGATAGCAAATTTCGTAGTAAAGGAACTATGAATTCTACAATAGTATAAAAAAGCACTATAATACAATTTCAAATACTACTATAGTATAAAACAAGCACTATAATGGAATCTCAAATGTCACTATAGTATAAATTAACACTATAATGGCGTTACTGACAACAAATTAGCACAAAAGTGATCATCACATCACTTTTATAGACCTAAAACGTCACGACTGACACTGCTACAGGTCTACTATATCACTGAATGGCACATAAGATGCGCCATTTCGGCTTTATACAATCTTCATTGGTCTTTTATAGGACCTTAGGTGGTATTTGGGAAACGTTCTATCGACTACTATAGAACCACAAATTGTTACTTGGGTACTAATTGTAGTTGCAATCACGGTTACGTGATTACTTTTTCTAACTACTTAACTATCAGAGAATATCAGCAGAGATTGGCATTTCGTAATTGATTCCTAATAGGTTTCAGGGAGTGCAGATTTCAAAAATGATGACCATTTTTTAATCCAAGATGGCGGCCATGCACTTTGCATAAAAGTTGTCATGGATATTGTTTTAAAGGTTTTCGGGAATGCAGATTTCGAAAAAATTATGGTTATTATGGAATCCAAGATGGCGGTCATGCAATTTATAAACGACACCCATGACGACTTTTATGTCAAAGTGCACGGCAGACATGTTGGATTCCAAAACTGTCATCATTTTCGAATTCAGCACTCCCTGAAACCTATAAAACGACACCCATGACGACTTTTGTGTCAAAGTGCACGGGAGACATGTTGGATTCCAAAACTGTCTACATTTTCGAATTCTGCACTCCCTGAAACCTATAAAACGACACCCATGACGACTTTTATGTCAAAGTGCACGGCAGACATGTTGGAATCCAAAACTGTCATCATTTTCGAGTTCTGCGCTCCCTGAAACCTTTAAAATGACACCCATGACGACTTTTATGTCAAAGTGCACGGCAGACATGTTGGATTCCAAAACTGTCATCATTTTCGAGTTCTGCACTCCCGGAAACCTATAAAACGACATCCATGACCACTTTTATGTCAAAGTGGACGGCAGACATGTTGGATTCCAAAACTGTCATCATTTTTGAATTCTGCACTACCTATAACCTATAAAACGACACCCATGACGACTTTTATGTCAAAGTGCACGGCAGACATGTTGGATTCCAAAACTGTCATCATTTTTGAATTCTGCACTCCCTGAAACCTATAAAATGACACCCATGACGACTTTTATATCAAAGTGCACGGCAGACATGTTGGATTCGAAAACTGTCATCATTTTCGAAACCGGCACTCCCTGAAACCTATAAAACGACACCCATGACGACTTTTATCTCAAAGAGCACGGCAGACATGTTGGATTCCAAAACTGTCATCATTTTCGAATTCTGCACTCCCTGAAATCTATAAAACGACACCCATGACGACTTTTATGTCAAAGTGCACGGCAGACATGTTGGATTCCAAAACAGACATCATTTTCGAATTCTGCACTCCCTGAAACCTATAAAACGACACCCATGATGACTTTTATGACATGGTGCAAAATCAAAAATAGTCCTTATTTTACAGTTTAATTATTTTACAGTCATAATACAGTTTCACACATAAAGTGTCTTTATGTCAAGGACAAGAAAGATCAAAATGATTTTTACATGGATGTATTAAAGTAGTTAGTAGTTATAACTACTCGGTTACAGTAATCAGATTAACGACTACTTTACGTAACCTGATTATTGTAGTTAGGTTACATGTAGTTATGACTACTTGTAGTTAACTACTTTTAGTCATGTAGTTAGATTACAAATAGTAGTTAACTGCGCCCAACACTGCTTCGGTGTGTCCAATCACAATCAGTTTTTCCAAACTTTCGTCGCCTCTGCGCACTGTGTGTCCGAAATATGACAGTATGCGCTGTTGGCATGTGGTGGATAGACGAGTTTTCACTCGGAGCTGGGTTAGGAATAGGATTGATGCATTAGTACGTCTCGCCGTCCAAGGTATTCGCAACATTCGTCTCCAGTACCACATCTCAAATGCATCAATCCTTTTTCTCTCTCTGGCCAGGATAATCCACGTTTCCACTCCATACAGGAAGATAGGGAATACCAGTGCTCGTATCAATCTGATCTTAGTTTTGATACCAATTCCCCTTTTCTTCCAAATGTTATTTAAACGGGTCACAGCATCCTTTGCCATCCCGATTCGCCTTCTTATTTCGGACACACATTTGCCATCATTGCAGATTTGGGAGCCCAGGTGGCTTAGCACGGTCGCGTTTTTATCCCTTGTCACCATGCCTGTCACGTTCTAACAAGTATGTAAGTGCGAAAGAGACGCGCATAGTGATAGTCGATAAAAATGGAACCGTGCTGAGCCCGCAGGTAAATATAGCGGTCGACTATATTAATGCCAGGAATGTTGCAGGTGACATTTACTAACTTTCCGGCTCGATCCACTACCATCACCAAACCAAACCAAACCAAAGTTTTCGCTCTGTTCACAGCGAGACCTACGTTGCCACTTTCTAATTCGAGTCTTTGAAACAATTCACTCATATCTTCCATTGATGTTGCCAAAAGAATGGTGTCGTCTACATATCGGAGATTCGATAACCTTTTCCCACCAATAGGGAAACCCTTGTCCCAATTTTCGATGGTTTTCCGAATAATGTATACTCCATATATGTTAAAAAGTGCAGGAGACAAGATGCACCCCTGTTTCACTACCTTTTTTGTTTGGAACATATTGGAGCATTCAGTGCCTATTCTAATGAATGAACGGTACATTAAAATTACATAAGATAAAATAGAAATTCAATTAAAAATAAAGTACAAATTATTACTAACTATTATTTACACTTTAGCCCCATTATTACCACACAATTTGTCCAAATACATTAATCAATAAATGTCATATACAACCTTATTATTATGCTGGGCCATGCAACAATGGTTCACATATGCGCAGTCTAACCTGCTCGCAATAATTTTCAAGATGCTGTTGGAGCTGCCCCTAACACGGCGCACCAGGGATGCGCAGCGCTTGCGCATGGTTGCATAGAAGCAGTCTACCCGGGCTGTCGCGAACATACCTGACGCGCTGCAGAATCGGGGCAACCCCATTAGCACTCTGAACGCATCGTTATATTGGATTCGCAAAGTATTGCACTGTTTCTGGGTATAATCACACCACAGGCTGCTGGTATAGAACTTATAGAAGGCTGTACAATAGGCCCTAAACAGGGTGACCTTGACAATGTTTAAACCTGCGTGCGATCATATTAGCTCGTACAGACAATGCAGATATCGAGAGGGAACGCAGATCCCTCTTGATATCTGCATCGTCTTTAATGTCAGAAGTTACTTGATGTCCGAGATATTGAAACTGGGAAACAAATTTTAGCGGTGTGCCATTTAGTTTGATCGGTGGGACATGAGGCAGGCACTTGTTTCTCACCTTAAAACTCGCAGCATACCTTTCGCAACTTCCTAGTCTCTAAAACGTATATACCACCGTGTTGAACGTATATTAACTACCAAATTCTTATCAAACAAACATCTACTTCTCTAACCTATATAGTGCCTATATACTACTACGTTAAGACGTTTATAACACTGGGTGACTACTCCAAAGTGTTATAGCTTTGAATAAACTATTTTCGAAGAAATACCGCCCGAAATCGTTGTATGTTCACGCTTATGATTATATTTTGTCTACGACTACATAGATACGTGACAGAGTATTTCGAACAAGAAAGTCGTTACTCCTTAGCGGAAAACGTAAGTTATGTCATTACTTAATTATTGTACATATTTACTATTAAGCAATCATTTGTGATTAAGCAGCGTTCGTAGGAATTATATACTGCCGTTTAACTGATTTATAATATTACAGTCTTTACTATGATATATGTCGGACCCTGACACCAGAAAGACGTATTGCAGCGTTATAGTTCATTATTTTAGACGCCTGTATAAAATCGATTAGCAATGTTGAGGTACGTATTATTTGGTTGTAACAAAATAAATAAAGTTGCGTAGAGAGTAACGCCGTCTATTGGCGCATTGTTGAAATAAAATTGCGTAGAGAGTAACGCCACCTATTGGCGTGTTGTTGAACTGAGATGACAGGTAGAAGGCTTTGGAACGTCGTGAGGTTTCTCTCGAGTGAGCGTAGGCACGAGTTGGCGTTTGTGTTGGTATGTTGGTAGACTGGTCGAGCAGGTTTGCCAACTTGACTGAGGCGGGAGCGGAGAGGCTCCGCCGCTGGTAGTTCTTCTTGATCGGACCGCGCTAGAGATCGGACTTACACGTTAGCCAACCTCGTGCCTAACTCGCTACGTTCCTGAAGTTTTATACCTGAAGGATTATTCTGATAGCTTATAGAATCCCGCGTTCTTTAACCATTTAGATAAGTGTTTTATTTCAAGTGTTATTTTGATTTCTTATGTTTCATTAGAAGCTTACTTTTGTGAAATAAAGAAATGATGTGTTATGTGTTGTTTTAACTTGTTTTGAAAAGATTTGTCCCTCTGAGTGTGTTGCCGGTCCCATATAGGGCTAAATCTTCTCAGGTCAGATATGTAGGGTTGAAGCCGGCCTAGTTTGACTTGAATAAAGATTTAAACGGTTTCTTTTTACTTTGATATCGCTCGCTTGAGTTAAAAATAGCAATTAGTTCTTTTAAACATTTAGTACTGTAGTATAGTGGGCACTAGTATGGTTAACGAGTCCTAATGTTTATTTCATGCACTGGTAGCATGGTAGCATACTGGTTTAGCTGTGAAGTAATACATTATCGTACTACCCCCACGCGCCCACCGCCTTTGAGACCATCGGTATTCGACATCAGCAAGTGGGATGGATGCAGAGTTTCATGCAGCCACCTGGGAGTGTGGTATATTTCCATGTATTTCTGGTGACCTACATTCCGTAATCTGGACACGCGGTAATGGTAAGCTCACGTGTCTAACCTTGATTGAAAGGTGAGTGTAATTCATTGTTATTTGGTGAGAATTACTGTGAAATTGTGAATAAAATTGTGATTGAGGCAGTCGAGCATAGCGGTCGTTACGTGACGTCATCTCTGGGATCGTTACGTTTCTTTGTAATTAATTTTTGTAATCCATTTAAATCGAAGCGATCTTGAGTTATTTTGATTTGAAATCCATACTGTTAATTAAAACCGAGTATTAGCTATTACAACGTGATATTATTTCATCGCTTACTTGTGAATTTAACCTCAATAATTGACTTTCATGAAAATACAATTAATTTTTATAATCCATTTAAATCTAAGTGATCTTGAATTATTTTGATGTGAAATCCATCTTGTTAATTACAATCAAATATCGGCTATCACGACGTGATATTATTTTATAGCTCACTTGTGAATCTACCCTCAATAATTGTTTTTTTTTATAAAGATACAATTAATTTTTATAATCCATTTAAATCTAAGTGATCTTGAATTATTTTGAAGTGAAATCCATGTTTTTAATTACAACCAAATATCGGCTATCACGACGTGATATTATTTCATCGCTCACTTGTGCTTCTACCCTCAAAAATATTTTTTTTTTTTAAATACAATGCACCGTTAGAAATTGATCCTGCTGATTTGCCAATGCATAGGACTATGTTATCTTTATCCTGTAACGTTTAGTAATTAGTAAAATTGCTACAAATTATTGCCCGTAATGCCGTGATAGATCACAAATCGTGCATACTATGAAAGCATGAGCTACGCATATGAAAATTAATGTTACAGTGTGCTGCAACCTGAGCAGAGACAACTTACAGACGCCATCACACCTGTAACACAGAAGCAGCTGTGCAGTATCGTCTATTCTGGAGATTTGGAAATAAAAGGACAGGTTTCGTTCCAATTGTTTATTAGTGAATTTTATTTTCAGTGTAATGGCGAAGCATAACAGTCTAACGTAACTAATTAGCTGTCACTTTTCGTATTGGCCCATTTTACCGTGTTACTTATTTTTGGAACACATGTTTGTTTGTTCATAGAATGAAATAAAACGCACTCATTGAAGTTTAAATTTTATTCTGAGATTTTTGAAGTCCCGTATACATTGGAAACATGTTTTTTTTGTCTGCTACATTGCATTTAATAAACCTTTGAGTTTATCCTGCTTACATGATAAACCTGATGCCGTGTTAATGATGATTTCAGTAACAGCCAGCTATGTTAAACTACATTGTGCATCTCGCCATCTGCCGCAGCAACGGCAACTGCAAGGCGGAAAGCATCAGCCTTCGTGCTTGGGTTGGACTTCACCACCACCTTTGACTGGGACGCGTGTATCATGCTTTATTAATCTGGTGAGCAGTTCCCATTTTGTTGGGATTATTTTGAGAGGATTTACTTCTGCATAGAAGTTTTGAGCGAGTTTCTGTTATTAAAGCTAAAGTAGAAAGCTGAGTTTCTGTTGTTAAAGCTAAAGTAGAAAGCTATCTTTAGTGATTTTGATCAGTTGACGCTGATAGTACCAATGGTTCTGAGTAACATGATTTAAAGAACCGTTTTTATTTTCTTTTTGGAATTCACTCTTAACATTGTTTTTGCTTTCGATGGACTGAAAGCTTGTACTTTCGAAGGACTGAAAGTACGCCCGATGGACTGGGCAATACTGTCATGCTTTCGATGGACTGAAGGCAAGCCCGATGGACTGGGCACTACTGTTTTGCTTTAGATGGACTGAAGGCAAGCCCGATGGACTGGGCACTACTGTTTTGCTTTCGATGGACTGAAGGCACGCCCGATGGACTGGGCACTACTGTTTTGCTTTTGATGGACTGAAGGCAAGCCCGATGGACTGGGCACTACTGTTTTGCTTTTGATGGACTGAAGGCACGCCCGTTGGACTGGGCACTACTGTTTTGCTTTCGATGGACTGAAGGCACGCCCGATGGACTGGGCACTAATGTTTTGCTTTAGATGGACTGGGTATTGTTTAGAGACCGCATCAGAAGTGCCAGAGCATGTAAGAGGTGCACGTGGTCTGCTTTTTGAAGAATGCTCTTTGCAAGGAGTAGCACTTACGCGGCTGAGATGGTTACTTCTGACGAGGGTCTGGTATCTGCCGAAGGACTGGCAATGCACCGAAGGACTGGTGTTGTTTTGTTAAAAATGAATTCCCGTTGATGTACTGTGTTCATATGAGTAAAATTGGCATTATTAAGTCAGAGTGCTATTTATTTTAAGATGTCCTACAATGATTATTATCATATTTGACCAAAATATTTTTTTTTAATGCCAGATAATTTCCCCGTAAATTGATATTGATGACAATAGTAGTGATACTGTCGAGCAATGAATTAGAGCTGTTGTGATTTGTGTTTTTGATGTTTGAGATTGTTCTGTTTTCACATAAATTTGAGAGTATCCGCCAGATGGAGGCGATGATTAACGGAGTGTATCCGCTAGATACCGGCGATGATTACTGATTATTTTTATTAAGTCGTTGCTCGATGGACTATTTTTGACTAGAGAATTGAGGATTGTTAAAGTAATTTTGAACAATCATTTTTTCTGGTTGGATTAATAACAAAGTTTGATTTTAATAGTAATTTGAGAGAGACTCAAATTGTGGGTCAGGAATGACCGAGCGATGAGATACTGTGCTGAGTATTTTGTTACAGAATCAAATGCATACACCCACACACGAGGACGTGTGTAGCGCAGGACGGCCGTGTCGGACCCTGACACCAGAAAGACGTATTGCAGCGTTATAGTTCATTATTTTAGACGCCTGTATAAAATCTATTAGCTATGTTGAGCTACGTATTATTTGGTTGTAACAAAATAAATAAAGTTGCGTAGAGAGTAACGCCGTCTATTGGCGCATTGTTGAAATAAAGTTGCGTAGAGAGTAACGCCACCTATTGGCTTGTTGTTGAACTGAGATGACAGGTAGAAGGCTTTGGAACGTCGTGAGGTTTCTCTCGAGTGAGCGTAGGCACGAGTTGGCGTTTGTGTTGGTATGTTGGTAGACTGGTCGAGCAGGTTTGCCAACTTGACTGAGGCGGGAGCGGAGAGGCTCCGCCGCTGGTAGTTCTTCTTGATCGGACCGCGCTAGAGATCGGACTTACTCGTTAGCCAACCTCGTGCCTAACTCGCTACGTTCCTGAAGGTTTATACCTGAAGGATTATTCTGATAGCTTATAGAATCCCGCGTTCTTTAACCATTTAGCTAAGTGTTTTATTTCAAGTGTTATTTTGATTTCTTATGTTTCATTAGAACCTTACTTTTGTGAAATAAAGAAATGATGTGTTATGTGTTGTTTTAACTTGTTTTGAAAAGATTTGTCCCTCTGAGTGTGTTGCCGGTCCCATATAGGGCTAAATCTTCTCAGGTCAGATATGTAGGGTTGAAGCCGGCCTAGTTTGACTTGAATAAAGATTTAAACGGTTTCTTTTTACTTTGATATCGCTCGCTTGAGTTAAAAATAGCAATTAGTTCTTTTAAACATTTAGTACTGTAGTATAGTGGGCACTAGTATGGTTAACGAGTCCTAATGTTTATTTCATGCACTGGTAGCATGGTAGCATACTGGTTTAGCTGTGAAGTAATACATTATCGTACTACCCCCACGCGCCCACCGCCTTTGAGACCATCGGTATTCGATATATATATAATTCAGTCTTCGTGATTTATTTAAGTAAGAGTTTCAACAGTGATAGTTAACTTACTTAGTTTGATGGTACTTATAGCTTGTTTAAACGACAATGCCGCCTTAGAATGTAACCAATAGAAGTCTGTACAAAATTTAATTGTGGTGTTCAGTAAAAAGTTTGTCTTATTTTACTCGTATTACAAGCTTTTATTTAACTTGCAATGTATTTAACTAAGTATCTAAGTGTGTTTGCCCGGGGGAAATCGTGCAACTGAATTTATTACCAGTTATCTTGGTCCTTGGACCTTGGTTAAGAATTTCTAAATATAGTAATCATTATCTTTTTACGTATTTTTTTATTTATTTGTGATATATGCTAATTTAAAAACCTCACCTCAACAAAAGAGAAAAGATACAAAAAGAAATTCCCTCGCCGGGATTGAACCCAGGACCATTAGCTTCCTGAACTGGATTACTGCCAATAGGCTAAACGGGTTGTCAATTCTAGTTACGAGTACAATGCGATCCCACCAGAGCGCTAGTAGTATAAACGAACTTTTGAAAGGGACATTTAATTTTTTTGTATGGAGTTATCGTTCTTCTCCTAGTGAGTATTATATTCTTTGCCTGATAGTCTCACTTTTCATTCCTGCCTACTTTTGAAAAATCATAATGTGGTATGTCAAAACGCGTCTACGCAGTTACGCACACCAAACTTGGGTGGGCAACCACGAGCCCGACTAAATTATGTAGATTGTTTTCAATTTCGTCGCATTCAGTGGCGAGAAACTCTCTTACTACGAACAAACGTATAGCAAAGATATTTGTCATAATTAGTTCAGCGGCGTGGCATTGGCGGCAGCACTGTTGAAATGCCAACTTGACATTATGCGTATACGAGCGGCAACCATTTTGAAATACAAAATTGACATAATTCGTGTGCAAATTTTGCAAAATAATAACAGTTTTCTAAAGTTGAGTTTGCTTCTCCTGAGTTTTGTGGTGATTTGAAACAGAAACCCGTACTGTTGTAAAATAGTACCATGGCCGGCAAAAACCGATATTGTGAAATATGCGGTGTCTGAGAAATCACTCGAGGAGGATTCTTTGCCAGATTTCTCAAAGATGAACAGCGGTAAGTCTACAAGTTCCGAAATACAACTACCAGGGAACAAATCAAATTATTTTATTAAACATTTTGATTTATCAGCCGCGTAACAAGCTAAAGACCGACCGAGACGCCGGTTCGAATCCGGTCTCCGCCGTACTCCGTAATAGGAGGAACAAGCACGTATTGCTCGCCCTAAATGTTATTTATTTATTTATTTAATAAAATACAGAGGTATTCTTAAAAATAGTCATAGCCCAGCTAAACTCAACAATGAGTTTGACTGTGGGGTCATCAGTCTCTAGTTATCAAAGTTGTTGGTCAAATACTTCCCAGGCATTCAAAGATGACGTCTATTTCAATTTATAAATTCCTAAAAATGTTAATTGCTACTTATGCGGTGTATTATTTGAATTTGCTATGTTTGCTACCTGTAAGTCTCTTCTAATAGTTAGGGCACAGGGTACTTATTAGACCGACACAACCCACGTTGTTTATCATCATCGAATCTCTATAATCTCCATTTCTTTTTCAAATATGACCTTTTATTACGTAGTAGTTAGTAGTCCTGCATGAACCCAAATGTCGCAATCACTTTAAAGCACATACTTACTACTACTATCTTCCTCTTATGTTTGCAATACTTATTGATTTAATTTGCATCATATGTGTCCCTCAATATTATGTTTACAGAAAAAAGTAGAAACAATTGAAAAAATTAGCTTTGCCGCCTTTTTATTTTTTTAATAAAAAAATAGAAGTGTATTTTTCTGCCGAAAATACGTCAACCTATTTGAGACAGCTAAATAGTCGCGGTACTAATCATCTGTTTGGCTGTTTAATGGGCCTGTGCCTTCATTTGATATGGCCATTTCAACTTTTAAAAAGTTTGGAACTCGACAAATAATGGAATTTGTATGCAACATTGCAGTCCCAAAATCGAGACTGCAATGTTTTTAACTTTTTAATTTTTGACTGACCATAAACTACGCGCTTCGCGACCTATTTTTTAAACGGCAAAGGCGACTTTGCCGTCCATTTTTGAGAAAATATAGTTGTCTCGGCGCATACTACGAATATGTAGCCTTTGGCGTCGAGACACTAGATCCATGGGGTAGGGGTGCTCGGGGACTCCACAAGGTGCTCAGTAAATTCCTAAGGGAGGCCACAGGTGACCCTCGCGCAGGCAGCTTTCTCGCGCAAAGATTGGCCATAGCAATCCAGCGCGGGAACGCTGCCTGCGTGATGGGCACCCTACCAAGGGCGCAAAATTTTTAGCTTCAGATATCTTAATTGTAGTTAATTTTAGTTTTATATTCATTTTAGAACACTTATTATTTATAATAAATGAGTTTTTGTATATACCAAGTATCAACTTAAGAAATTAATAAAGTTTGTAATAAACTCACAGGTGTTTTATTTTCTACGATAAAAAATTTGAATGAGTTTAGGACGGTTTTTATCGGTTGAGGAAGTCACTATTATCGATTTTTCGCAGCACTACTTTCTATCATGTCGGTTATTATCGTTTCGAGAACTCACTATTATCGATTTTTTACAGCACTGCTTTCTATAAACCATAGATAAATATATAGATAATTATTTCTTTATCTGTGCTATAAACAATTTTCTTTATGTTGGTATGCATAGATGCTCATCAGTCATACATCAGTCAAGTCCTGTCAAAACGAACCGTTTGACAAAAACGTACTATGGAGTTCCGCCTCTTAGAACGTAGTGATTATATGCTCTTTGGTCGCATTGGGTATGTTCTGTCCTCCACGGGCGCACGCATGTGTCAACATTTAACGTCAAACGTGGAAGACAAGTATAGACTCCTGCCGTCATCTTGGTGGGAATACAACGTTTTTTCTTGCTTATAATGTAAAGTAAATTAAGTATGTTGATATTTTCTACTTCAACTGACTCTGGCAAAGACCCTAGAGGCTGCCATATCTCTAATATAATAACAAAACAAGTGTGGCATAAATAGTCACATAGTTTTGTTGGTTTTAGATTTCATATTACTATATTACTTTTAAAGACTATTGAGATCTACCTAATATACAAGAAGACAAGTTTTTGAAAAAGTGAGTAAACTATTATAATCTTTAACAGAACGAACCCACTTCACACAATATTTTTACAAGCCGACGTTCCAAAATATATGTATTAACATATATGACCGATATTTGGAAGGTTGGCTTTTAAATATGTTTGTGAAGTCGACTGTTCATGAACGTGGCGGCCGTTATTACTACTTACATTTTGTCGTCCTTTCATTCCAAGGGCATATTTTTATTAGTTGTTGATTTTTTTTTTGCTTCAGATTTTGATATAATTTGGTAGGTAAGTAGATAGGATACAACTTAGGGAACAAATAAAATTATTCTTATCAAATATTTTGATCACTTCGGCTTAGTCACTTGTACTTTTGGATATATGGAGTTCCCTATTCTATTATAATTATTGTATAATTATTTTAAGCGTAATTTAACCGTCCTAAAAATCTTTCTATGAGTTACGAAAACGAATGGTATTCTGGTAACTCAACGGAAATTATCGGTACTTGGGCATTTTTTCTGGAAATTGGGATTTCGTATCTGTTCTGCCCATAATGAGGAGCTCAGCAAACATGCCAAATTTTATCACAGTATTACGGAAAGTTAAAATCGGCATCAAAACAAAATTCCAAATCTTTAAAATCTTCTTTGATGTTTCAGTGAAACTACCACAGGCGAAAAATTGCTGTTTTATCTACAAATTGCGCACGGGATGCCTTATAATCGCTATTGTATACATATTAACAGCCGCGCCTCTTACATACGCTTTCTTGAAAATCTACAATTATGATGGTAGGTACGTTACTTTTCTTACTCTTTCTTAGGTATACACATAGATGACATTACGCACAAGCAAAGAGAATTTAGGCACAAGTATAGGTATTCTTCAAACTGAGCCAGTTGAGTTTATATTAAGTGTATTAAGACCAATTCGAACGTATCTGACCTCAAAACGATATTTGAATCATGTGGACATGATTGAAAATAAATAAATAAAATAATAATATCAATTATAACTGTGAATTTTCCTCAAATGATTTTTACGCCTAGAGCGTTTTCACATTGTCCGATCCGATATCGGATGTCGGAAGAAAGTAAAATGTAAGTTATATGTGTTTCTCTAGCTGTACCTATTTATAAATAATGCATTTAAAAATAATTATTACAAAAAATATATAAATAACGCAAACAGGCGGACTTGTTGCCATATGGCACTCTCCTGCAGCTGTTTTTCTCATAGGCGCCTTCCGACATCCGATATCGGAAAGACGCTTCCGATAAATTCAGCCATGTCGGACTTGTCGGAGCCCCCCGTCAGCTGTCGGACCGATAATATTTGTTTGTGTGCGTACATTATGCTTACATAATGTTTGCTGTAGTGTGCGTGACCGCGCCCCCGCGGCCTGCCTACGCAGATGTAGGATCCTACATCCGATATCGTATCCGACAATGTGAAAACGCTCGAAGACCCTAATCTGTTAAACAATAGTTATTTGTTTTACAAGGGGGCAAAGTTGTTGTTTAACATTTCGTGCTAATATTGATACCCGAGCAAGCGAAAGATTCCAAAATTGAACCACGAGCGTAGCGAGTGGTTCGAAAAATGGAATCTTGAGCGTTGCGAATTACAAAGCACGAAATGCTAAATTAAAATTTGCCCCCGAGTGAAACACAAAATTTTTCACCACACCAACCCGAAGCAAATATTAAATGTAAAATATCAAACAAAATCCAATTCAAATAAATATATCATCATTTAAAATTCAATTCTACCAAAGAATCTAAGAAAGATTTCTAGTCAATTCTAAGAAAACAACTCAAAATTTGCAATTGATTACTTTGCCTCACATGTGAATTACTGATAGCAAAGTGCAACTTTGCTATTCGTTTTTGAAGTGCAAAGTAAGCCTTTCCGAGCTGGTGTGGTGAAAAAGCCATTGTTTCTTTTGTGCGAGCGGTTAGTTCACGTAATTATCCAGGTCGCAAGGCAACAATGTCCTTTAAAAAACCGGCCAAGTGCGAAGCGGACTCGCGCACGAAGGGTTCCGTAATTTTACGCAAAAAACAGCAAAAAAAATCACGTTTGTTGTGTGGGAGCTGGAAGCCGAACTTAAATATTTATTTTATTCTGGTTTTAGTATTTGTTGTTATAGCGTCAACAGAAATACATCATCTGTGAAAAGGGTCTGGCCGCAGTCCTATATAGTGAAACTGCCCCTGACTGAAGTGTATACCTTTTTTAGGTGTGTTTATTTGTCTTATTATAAGATATCGTTGTACTAAATTCCAAGCCTATGATCCCCTTGGTTTGGCCAAAAATTTTTTTATAGCTAAACTAGTGGTTCGATTGTTTTGAAATTTGGATGTTACATGCACCTAATAGTAATTCATTAAAAAAAATTAAGGTTCTTACTTGTTTATAAAAGCTTAAATATATATATTTTTTTTTTACTTTTGTTTTTAATACAGATAGCGACAACCTCAATTTTTAGTTATTTAATGCAGGATAATTGACCGAAGCGAAGCGAAGGTCTACGTTTTGACTCGGGCATTTTGCTTTCGTATGTCCGGATGTTCTCCTCTACAGGTCGCAATTCTTAACCGATTCTCGTGAAATTTTGTGACCGAATTTTATGACTAAATAAAATGTTTTTGTCAATCCGGTTTTTGGAAATTTTTAAAAATGGCGGAGTCGTGATACCTGTCGCCTAAACAAATAGTCGTATCGATATCATAAGAGTTTTTTCTTTTTGATATATGTTTATAGATTAAATGGCCAAAAATTCCGGAAATTTGTATCGCTGGTTTCGGCGGTATTTAGATATTTAGTTTTTACTTGAGAATGAGTAGCTAAATTTCGTCAGCTTTAGTAAGAACTATCATGGCGCATTTTGCAAACGTTCGCTTTTTTGTTTGCATAGGGAGGTCCCTGGTTCCATCCCCAGTAATTGTATGCTGCTACATAACTTTTTGTATTTTTTTATAGTTAAATTTCGTATCAATTTTTGTTTTTTATTATATTTTTTTATTTTGAAAAAATGAAAAAAATCGTATTTTTTATTTATCAAGCGCGGGCTAAGCGCATTCGTTTATTTTTTGCAAGAGATGATGGCTTTTTGCGCTTTAAAGAAAATTTGATTCTTGAATATACGGCGCCATACCTTTGTCCTATGCTCGTCTAGATGGCGACACCATTTTATACTTAACAATTTTTCATCATCTCATATCAGTAAAAGAACATGGGTCAAAACCATATGGCGTTCTAGAAATAAAAAAAATCATTTATCCATACATATATACATTTATTGATTTTTTTTTTCATTTTCATTTTAATCCTGTATCGAAAGATGGCAGTAAATTTACTGTGACTACAAAATTTAGTATGACAATAACCCTCTACTACATATAGGGACCGTGCGCGTTGGAGGGTCTGCCATCTTGTGGCCTGAATCGGAAACATGTACATTGCCAAAACAAGTTCTACCATCTACCGTTCTTGTAGGTACGTTTCCTTATGCATAGTAGGTTCTGTCATCTTGTGGGCTACATCGGAATCATAAACTACATATTTACGCTTCGCGCCAAAGATCTGACGGCTCCTGTGCTGCCCCCTATAGTTCATGCACGTCCCCTATACACTTTATTCTCTTTAGATTAGATATTTAAATTCATACTCGAGAATAAGTAACCAAATTTAGTCAGCTCATCTAAATGCTATCATAGCGCAGTTGGAAACACGCTTACAAGCAAGGATATGGGATAAGTACCGGGTTCGATCCCCAGTAAATGCAATTTTTTTTTTTTTTGCACTTAAACATCGTATTGCTGATTGATCAAGCGAGCGCGAAGCGCGAGGTAAGCGTATTGGTTTGAGTTTTTGTATGAACATTTTTTTAGCGATTTTAGTTCAAGGGCATGGCTGTTCCAGGAGTCAATTTCCACTTACGTTTATAGCATGGGCGGTCACCATCCATAAATCGCAGGGGTTAACATTGCCTAGGGTAGTGGTCGACCTTGGGCTCAGGGAACTAGCTGTAGGTTGCTCGTACGTTGCGCTTTCCCGCAACATACGAGCATTATTAGTTAACATTATTGTTAGTTAGACTTTGAGCCTTTTAATTTGGATCGCCTCGCTTAAATGGCCCATAATTTCCGCAAATCATTTTTTCTTCGAGGCAATTACTCCGTTCTCATTTTTTCCCAGTGGAATTTCTTCGCTTTATTTAATTTTTCGTGTACATTTTTTCATAAACTAAATTTTCCTTTTCTCAATTTATTCCCTTTTCTTTTTAATCCTAGTAGTTAAAATAACCAGTAGGTTTTTTTTTCATTAACTAAATATTCTCTATCTCCATATTTTCTCTTTTTTTTAATGCTAGTGGTAAAAATAACCAGGTTTTTTTCAAATAGGTAGGTTAGGGTTATTTTTTTTGATGACCCTAAAAACGAAACTGCTCCCAGAGATAGGTAGTTTAGGGTTATTTTTTTTTGATGACCCTAAAAACGAAACTGCTCCCAGAGATAGGTAGGTTAGGGTTATTTTTTTTTGATGACCCTAAAAACGAATCTGCTCCCAGAGATAGGTAGGTTAGAGTTATTGGCTGACAGCGTTTGGTTTTTTACTTGTAGTTTTTTAGATTATGTTTTAATTTTAGTGTTTTTGATATTTGTTGTATGTGAAATACCTACAAGTAACAAATATAATCACTACACTATTAATATACAGTAACAAGAAAATATTATCCTAGATATTTAAAAGAACGAAAACTATAAGGAAAAGATTAATTTAAAAATATTAAAAATAGGCGATTGCGGAAGAAAACCATTGGGAAAATATGGGAACGGAGTAATTGCTACCGAGAATGAATGATTTCGGGAAATTATGGGCAACGCAAAATATGAGAACGGAGTAATTGCCTCGAAGAAAAAATGATTTTCGGAAATTATGGGCCACACTCGCGCACGAAGCTTCTTAGTTGCAGTTTACAGGTTAATTCAAAGGTAATGTTGGTTTCCTAACATAAGTAGAGTTAGACCAAGAAAAGTCTGCAGAGATTTTGACACTGGCACAAATAACATTGGAACTGCGTGTGCTGTCAAAATCTCTGCAGACTTTTCTTGGTCTAACTCTATCCACTTTTCTATACAATTATGGCGACGTGTATACTTAAGGGGCATCGACCGTACACTGACATCGGGATGATATTTTTATCATGTTATTTAGTAGTCATCGTGCGTCTCGCTTGCGCCAATACATGTACGGACAAGAACGAGTGAAATGCACGATAACTAAATGACATCAGTTACTTAGATGTCTTTCTGATATCAGTGTAAGTTTGAATTGGCCTGTTAGCCAAAAATTGTTTCGTATGTCCATATGTTCTACTCTACAGGTCGCATATCTAAACCAATTCCCGAATTTTGTAAGCAATTGATAGTTAAGTTTTTATGGTCAAATTAGATTCTCTAAATTCTTCAAAACAACGGAACCATACATTTATTCAGTTTTAAACTCTGCTCGCGAGGTCTACAGCTCACAGAGCCACTAGTATATATTATTGCATAAAATATATTTTTTGTAAAATAATCCATTTTAGGGCAACAAGGTAAAAATGTCATACTAATGCATACAGGGCGTCCTTCTTATGTACTTTAGAGTGGTTCACGTTTATATGAGAAAAATTCAAACTCTAGCTAGAAGACGCGGCACCCCCTTATTATTATGCTGATAAAGTACACCAAGTTTTGTAACTTTATCTCAACTACAAGGGGGTGCTCAACCACTTGGAATTTTTCAACGTTGTATGAAATCCAAAAATAAATAACTAAATATTTTTTAGATTTTTATTTATTTATTTAAACTTTATCACACAAAATATATACAACAATGTACAAATGCCGGACTTAATGCCAAATGGCATTCTCTACCAGTCAACCATAGGGCCAAACAGAGATACCTACCATTGGTGCAGAGAGAGAAATATAGAGTGAACTAGCTGTTGCCCGCGACTTCGTCCGCGTGGACTACTTTTCCGCGTTACTTTTCTTGCATTCTAATAATATGCTCTTATACAACGATTCAAGTCCCGCACTTAAAAAAATGTTTGACGTTCATACAAACTTTCATCCCCTTTTTCACCACCTTAAGGGATGAATTTAGACAAACGCTGAAATTAGTTATCTTCTCTTTTAATGAAATAAGTTTTTACGAAATTAAATATTCCTAGCTTAAAATAAAACTTGACCCAATACTAATTTTCAACCCCCTTTTAACCCTTTTAAGGAATGAATTTTTAAAAACCCTGAAATTACTTTTTTTGTATTCTAATAATATGCCCTTATACAAAGATTGAAGTTCCGCACTCACAAAATATTTGATCTCCATACAAACTTTCAACCCCTTTCTCACGACCTTGGGGGATGAATTTTAATAAATGCTTAAATTCGTTTTCTTGTTTTTTAATTTAATACCTTTTTGCATAGTTTCAAGTTCCTAGCTTAAAATTAAATTTGCATCCCAAGACGAACTTTTATCCCCTTTTTAACCCCCTTAGGGGTTGAATTTCCAAAAACCTTGCAATTACTTTTTTCGTAATCGGCTATTATGCCTTTCTAAGAAGTTTCAAAGCATTTGTAATGGATTCAAACTTTAAACCCCCTTTTAACCCTTTTAGGCGATACATTTTACAAAACGCTGAAATTACTTTTCTTGCCTTCTAATAATATCCCCAAATACAAAGATTCAAGTCCCGCGTTCGAAAAAATGTTTGAAATCCATACAAACTTTCAACCCCCTTTTCACCACCTTAGGGGATGAATTTTCAAAAACGCTGGAATTAGTTTTCTTGTATTTTAATTTAATACCTTATTGCAAAGTTTCAAGTTCCTAGCTTAAAATAAAATTTGCACCCCAAGACGAACTTTCATCCCATTTGTAACCCCCCTTAGGGGTTGAATTTCCAAAAACGTTGCAATTACTTTTTTTTGTAATCGGCTGTTATGCCTTTCTAAGAAGTTTCAAAGCATTTGTAATGGATTCAAACTTTCAACCCCTTTTTATCCCTGTTAGAGGATGAATTTTACAAAACGCTGAAATTACTTTTCTTGTCTTCTAATAATATCCCCAAATACAAAGATTCAAGTCCCGCGCTCGAAAAAATTTTTGATATCCATACAAACTTTCAACCCCTTTTTCACCACCTTAGGGGATGAATTTTCAAAAACGCTGAAATTAGTTTTCTTATATTTTAATTTAATACCTTTTTACAAAGTTTCAAGTTCCTAGCTTAAAATAAAATTTGCACCCTATGTCGAAATTTCATCCCCTTTTTAACCCCCTTAGGGGTTAAATTTTCAAAAACCTGGCAATTACTTTTTTTTGTAATCGGCTATTATGCCTTTCTAAGAAGTTTCAAAGCATTTGTAATGGATTCAAACTTTCAACCCCTTTTTAACCCTGTTAGGGGATGAATTTTACAAAACGCTGTAATTACTTTTCTTGTCTTCTAATAATATCCCCAAATACAAAGATTCAAGTCCCGCGCTCGAAATAATTTTTGATATCCATACAAACTTTCAACCCCTTTTTCACCACCTTAGGGGATGAATTTTCAAAAACGCTGAAATTAGTTTTCTTATATTTTAATTTAATACCTTTTTACAAAGTTTCAAGTTCCTAGCTTAAAATAAAATTTGCACCCTATGTCGAAATTTCATCCCCTTTTTAACCCCCTTAGGGGTTAAATTTTCAAAAACCTGGCAATTACTTTTTTTTGTAATCGGCTATTATGCCTTTCTAAGAAGTTTCAAAGCATTTGTAATGGATTCAAACTTTCAACCCCTTTTTAACCCTGTTAGGGGATGAATTTTACAAAACGCTGTAATTACTTTTCTTGTCTTCTAATAATATCCCCAAATACAAAGATTCAAGTCCCGCGCTCGAAATAATTTTTGATATCCATACAAACTTTCAACCCCTTTTTCACCACCTTAGGGGATGAATTTTCAAAAACGCTGAAATTAGTTTTCTTATATTTTAATTTAATACCTTTTTACAAAGTTTCAAGTTCCTAGCTTAAAATAAAATTTGCACCCTATGTCGAAATTTCATCCCCTTTTTAACCCCCTTAGGGGTTAAATTTTCAAAAACCTGGCAATTACTTTTTTTTGTAATCGGCTATTATGCCTTTCTAAGAAGTTTCAAAGCATTTGTAATGGATTCAAACTTTCAACCCCTTTTTAACCCTGTTAGGGGATGAATTTTACAAAACGCTGTAATTACTTTTCTTGTCTTCTAATAATATCCCCAAATACAAAGATTCAAGTCCCGCGCTCGAAATAATTTTTGATATCCATACAAACTTTCAACCCCTTTTTCACCACCTTAAGGGATGAATTTTCAAAAACGCTGAAATTAGTTTTCGTGTATTTTAATAATATATCTTTTTACGAAGTTTCAAATTCCTAGCTTAAAATAAAACTTGAACCCCATACAAACTTTCATCCCCTTTTTAACCCCCTTAGGGGTTGAATTTCTCAAAATCGCTTCTTATCTCTTGTACACTTTATAAATGTAATCTGGTGTGAAAATTTCAACTTTCTATCTTTTGTAGTTTCGGCTCTGCGTTGATGAATCAGTCAGTCAGTCAGTCAGTCAGTCAGTCAGTCAGGACACTTGCATTTATATATATAGATTAAAAAAAAAGCCAACTATACTTATAAACTACATAAATAAATAAAATATTCGGGTGAGAATACGTTTGTGTCATACGCCACTTACATACATGGTTTGCAGGAGAGCGAAAAGAAGCAAAAAAATGTTTTTTTCCAAAAGTTCTACATTTAGGAAATATTGAAATTATTTATCATTTAGGCACATATGTTTACTATTTATAGTACCATACAAATATTGTATTGTATAGTGGTAATCATAAAATAAAAGCATTTTTAATATTGCCATATCCGTTTTTGATGAGTAAATGTTAAACGTACAATGTATGATATGACACAAACGTTTTGGATATGTCACACTTTTGTGATAATTTTCTGTTAAAAGAGTGTAAAAACCCTATAGCAAAATGCGTATATAGCTCAACATTTTTCAAAAATAGTTTTTTTCAAAAACCGATTACTGTCAATTACAGCATATTTTTTGTTATTTTGGGAATCATTAAAAAACGATTTTGCCATGGCACAAACGTATTCTCAACCGACGATATATAAACTATCACATATTTATAAAATACATACTATAAACATAATAATGATGGATATTATTCGAACTCTTGTTTTAGCAAATGCTTACGTAACATCCGCTTGAAAGAAAATTTACTTGGAGCTTGTTCAATATTTAGAGGGAGTGAATTTCAAAGACAGCTAGCCTGGACGGCGAAAGAATTAGTCATAAAACTAGTACGGTGAGAAGTTATGGTCAGTTTGAGAACGCGGGAGGTACGCAGCTCACATCCTGGACGAGGACTATCGAAGACGAATTATTTTTGAGATATCCAGGAGCAGAAGGCTCAAAGAGGATCGAAAATTGGACACAAAGGATCCGGAAGGACCTACGACGACGGATGGAGAGCCAGTTGAGCTGCCGGCGGTAAAAGGAGACATGATCGTATTTACGAAGTCCATATATAAATCTAATACAGTTATTGAGTATGTTGGTAAAATAGTTTTAAGTATGCTAAGCTGTAGTTTATAAATGTTATCTATTTGTGTTTTATATGTTCGTCCGTAGCTACTTAGCCCATAACTTATGACCGTGTCTGCCAGAGACAGGTATAGTAATCGTAATATATTATAAGGGAGTTTATATATAAGTATGTTTATTTGGGAACGCAGTGACCGTGGTTTGTCACACACATGTTCAATGTGAGGGTTCCAGTTGAGGTGTTTGTCAATGACAAGGCCCAGGTAGGTGTGTTGGTCCACCAGCTGGAGCGGCTCGCACGCGCACGCGCGCGGGTCGTGCCAGCAGGGGTGCGCATGAGCTATAACTATAGGGTTGACACTTTTTTGCGTATGGGGAGCGTATGTGTAAAAGTTTTGTTTTGTTGGCATTTATAACTAAGCCCACGTCGTGAGCCCACTTACACAGAGTATCAAAATTGTAAAATTGTATTGCATCATTTCCTGAGCCTCACTGACCACCGTATGTGACCAAGCACGTATCATCGGCAAATTGGTATACAGAGCCCTTCGTAAATAGGTCACACATGTCGTTGACGTAAGTTAAATATTCGGTTGGACCTAAAATCGAACCTTGTGCCGTGTCTTTTTGTGTAGGAGTCACTATCTTGTCCATTGATGCGTACGACTGTATTTCGGTTTGTATGGTAGTCACGGAACCACTCCAGCAAAGCGTGGTATAATTTAAAACATCGAATGCTTTGCTGAAGTCAATGAAGACAACCAGCACCTGGTTTCTGTTATTCAGTTGCTGGTTGACCTCATTGACAAATGTTGATAACAACTGGGAAGTATTTCGACCCTTTTGAAACCCATATTGTTTATCATTTATTATGTTGTTTTTAGAAAGGAAACTCGTTATCTCATCGCCGATATACCTCTCAACTATCTTATCAATACATGGTGAAATCGTAATTGGTCTATAATTATTTACGTCATTGTACGCCCCTTTCTTATGAATGGGCCTAACTATACCTATTTTTAATTGATCGGGGTATGAGGACGTGGAAATGTCCGTTATGCATGCGTTAATTAGGTGTGTGATGACCGGTGTTATCTCTGTGCTGATACATAACAAATCTCTGACCCGTATGTTATCAATAAGTTATTAAGTTAAAAAAAAAATTACCCATAAGTACAATACAAACGTGAACCACCCAAAGTACGTAAGAAAGACGGCCTGTATGCATTAGTAAGACATTTTTACCTTGTTGCCCCAAATGGATTTTTTTACAAAAAAAATATTTATCAATAATATGTTTTGCATTAAATAACTAAAAATTGAGGTTGTCGCTATCTCTCAAGTATTAAAAAATAAAGTTTAAAAATTAAAAATACATTTTTAAGACTTTATAAACAAGTTAGAACCTCGATTTTTTTTTTAATGAATTACTATTAGGTGCATGTAACAACCAAAGGTCTAGCAGGCTAAGGAACAAGAAGTGCCCCCAACGACGGATTTGGTCATTCTTTCAGGTGGTGTACTGGCAGGTCCTAAGAACACTCTATGCCTAATATCAGTTCTCGATCTTCTTTTGTTTTCGAGTTATGCAGGATAATGTAAAATAATCAGCGTATCATTGAAAGTGTCATATTTTGTAAACTGTTCAAGTTAGATTAACCCAACAAAATTATATTTGACAATAATTAAATAGACTACAAAATGCATATTTTTAACCTGGATCATGTCCTTATAGTTCATTATAAAAAAATCAGAAAAATATGCATGAGTAGCCACTAAAGGGGCCCACTGATTAACAGTCCGCCGGACGGTATCGGCCTGTCAGTTGTTCGGAACTGTCAAAATTCTGTTCTAACTGACAGGCCGATACCGTCCGGCGGACTGTTAATCAGTGGACCCCTTAATACCCACTACATACACATATAAAAATATTTGCATAAATCTTCGTGCGTCATGCCAAAAAAAACATTATCTAACAAGTAGTTACTATAAGCCTATATAAAATAAAATGTGCAAATGTTATCAATGTTGACATAAAAAATAAAAAAATAAATAAATAAATATTATAGGACATTTTTACACAAATTGACTAAGCCCCACGGTAAGCTCAAGAAGGCTTGTGTTGTGGGTACTCAGACAACGATATATATAATATATAAATACTTAAATACATAGAAAACAACCATGACTCAGGAACAAATATCTGTATCATCATACAAATAAATGCCCTTACCAGGATTCGAACCCGGGACCATCGGCTTCATAGGCAGGGTCACTACCCACTAGGCCAGACCGGTCGTCCACATGACATCGTCATCGTCGATGCATTATAGATAGGTTTATTAGAAGAGATTGTACTTACAGTCAGCAGCAGAAGTTGCTAGGCGGGCGAGGTGTTCAAAATTATGTTATTGAAAACTTATTGAAAACTCCTTATAATTCGTCAAATTATGACAATATCTGTAAAAAAACCGGGCAAGTGCGAGTCGGACTCGCGCACGATGGGTTCCGTACCATAATGCAAAAAAAAAAACGAAAAAAAAAGCAAAAAAAAAAACGGTCACCCATCCAAGTACTGACCACTCCCGACGTTGCTTAACTTTGGTCAAAAATCACGTTTGTTGTATGGGAGCCCCATTTAAATCTTTATTTTATTCTGTTTTTAGTATTTGTTGTTATAGCGGCAAAAGAAATACATCATCTGTGAAAATTTCAACTGTCTCTGTCGGTTCGTGAGATACAGCCTGGTGACAGACGGACGGACGGACGGACGGACGGACGGACGGACGGACGGACGGACGGACGGACAGCGAAGTCTTAGTAATAGGGTCCCGTTTTACCCTTTGGGTACGGAACCCTAAAAAACATCACCTTGTTCCATTACATAAACGTCGACAGATTGCAGATATTACTTAAATACTTAAAATTTTAAATGGTAACATTGATTGTCCTGAATTGGCTACTTCCCTACTAGTCAAATCAGCTTCTTTTTTAGAACTGTCAAAACGATTTGCTAATATGGAATTTATATGAAAACGTGTATAGTGACGTCACGGTCAACTCACCTACTTTTTATATATCAATTCGATTTATTAAATATATATTGTGGTTAAAAATAACTGCTATCTATGTTTTTCTAATAATTATCTGGCTCCAATTTCACCACGGTGACAGGTGCGACAATTGTAAAACATCACTGTTGCTGACGTCACAGGCATCCATGGGCTACGGTTACCGCTTACCATCGGGCGGGCCGTATTCCTGTTTGCCACCATCATTGTATTATTAAAAAAAACTTTATTATATCGGAAAAAAACAGATATTTCTCTTGCTAAGTTTATGACAATTGTCACAAGAAACACTACAATTGTCACGAAATTCCGACATATAACTCATTACCTGTCAAGAATTACCTACAATTCTTCTAAATCTTGACAATTGTCAGAAACTTCGCAAAAGAAATATCTGTTTTTTTCCGATATAATAAAGTTTTTTTTAATAATACAATGATGGTGGCAAACAGGAATACGGCCCGCCCGATGGTAAGTGGTAACCGTAGCCCATGGATGCCTGTGACGTCAGCAACAGTGATTTTACAATTGTCGCACCTGTCACCGTGGTGAAATTGGGGCCTGGTGTTTTATTTCATGCATAGTGTGAAATAATTTATTTTAAGTAGAGGAAAGTACCCAATTGCTCGCTAAGCTCTCCTTCAATACTCCATTTAGGTCTAAAAGATACTTCCCTCCCCTCTCAATTCCATTTTCATCGCGTAATTATAGAAAGAATAGCTTTCTATTACGAGCTGGTAAAAGTCTAAATGAACTATCGAAAGAGCGTGATATTGACGTTTTTAATAGCAACATCACAACCATAAGACGTATTCTGACAGACAAATTACTTAAGTGAGCGAGTCGTATGCGATAGCATATTCATATTACTGTATCGATAGATGTATATTATTAATAAGTTTTGTTTTCCTAGTTCAGTAGGTATATAAAGAGTATTGCTTTGTATTGTATAAAAATATAATAAGTATACGTATTTAGAATATTAGTGGTAACACGTTGTAAATTTTAGTGCTAACCAAGGCTAACCACCATTTATTTGTTAACCTGTTGCTATTGGCGGGAACCTATAATTGGCTTTCTGTTATCTACATACATAACTATTGTACAATTAATAGCTGTTGGTTCTCCGAATAATAAATAAATAAATAAATTATCTTGACACGCTCTTATTCTCTTAACAATAAAGTCGCGTCAAGATTTCAATAAATATCAAATATCATTTTGAACACCTCGCCCACTTAGCAACTTCTGCTGCTGACTGTATACCTACATACTAACTTAACATCACACTGCACTGGTACAGTCGACGCCAAAAATATGTTTACACATTTGCACCTTACTCCTTTGCAATAAGGCGAAAAATGTAAACCTATTTTTGACGTCGACTGTATTTTATTTATGAAATTGTACACCTTTTGTTACGTAATAGAAATAACAAGTACTAGTTTCTATTAGCACGTCTTCTCATCTTGCCATTTAATAGATCTTTTTTTTGAAAACAGACTCACTAAATTAGGAACGATTTTTTTTCTGATGGACGTTTAGGTAAACGCGCGTAAAGCACTGATTTTGTCGATCTGGACTGCTAAAAATGGTAATTTTGTATTACACATATCCTGTATTCCACCTTTAATAGACTACATTTATCGGAATAATCATTCGAATAAACATAATTCACAATATTTTTATTCACGAATGATTTATTCGCGAATTATTTATTCGCAGATGATGTATTCGCGAATAATTTATCCGCGGATAAATCATTCGACGACTTTTCAAATGACGAATGATTTATTCGTCATTTCATTCGAATAAATCCACGAAAAATATTTATGTTTTTTGTCTTATTCCATGCAAATAAACAACACGAATAATACGACTTGTTTTTACTGTACATTTGTTCTGACAAGTTAAAGATAATTAAGGGTTAAAGGATAAGCTCAGGTAGTATAATAAACAAAGGACTAGCGTGAACAATAAGTTAATCACACACAAAGTTAGTAACTTTCTAGCCTGACGTAGAAAGAAATAGCTACATAATAAAAGAGTGAGAAAACCTAATTTTCTTAGCAGTTGTTTGCTTCAGAGCGAATCTCACAGCGTATAATTTATAATTACATTAACTATTTAGGTAGTTGCATTGCACATCACAATTGCCAAATCTTTCTAAACCGTGAAAAGTTAATAAAAGTTATTCCAATAAACAAATTATTCGTGGCAATTCATTCGACGAATAAATTATTGGCGGATGAATTATTCGACGAATAATTTATTCAAATAAGAATAATCATCCGACATTTCCATTCGTCATTCGCGATAAATTTTGTTATTTTTATTCGTTATTCGCCATTCGAATAAATTTGCCCATCTCTGCTTTGAAGTAGTTTAAATGAAAGTTAGACGAAATCAATGTTCTTCAGAAATTACTTCAAAACAAGTGACAATGTCTCTGAAAATCGACTTAATTGCAACGTAATTTTGATATTTAAACAATTAGTCTGTTCGAGATCCTGAAAACTGTGAAAAATAAAGATAATACTCCTAAAAATACGTGTTATACCTCATTAGATTCGTCATGATGCGTAGAAAAATGTATTCGAAGCGTAGATTAGCACACAAAAAATAAAAAATGGGGAAAAAGTAGATATTTTTTATTTCCCCAATATATCAATAAGTATTCATATTTAAGAAACGAAAATTAACATTATTAAAGAGAAGGATATTTCCAATAAAACATTCCATACTTGCAGAACTCTATTTCCATTATTTATACTTTTTATTCATAGCTGAACACAGCCCTCCGCGCTCCATTTTCGGGAAACGCGCGCGGCGTGTAAAAGCGGTTACGTAACATTAAATATACTTTCAAAGGTATTAAATATACATTGAAAAATAAAAATTCAAGTTTGGTGTCTTTTTCGTATAATTCAAGGATGAAAAATTCATTTCTGTAATTAAATTTTCACTCTTCCATACAAAAAATACGAAAAATTCAAAATTAAAAAAAAATCTTTACACTTTGTTTTTCGAAAATCCTCTACAGAATTAAAACTATGAGGATATGCTCTAGAAAAAAAATACCTGTGAATAGCCCAGTTATCCTACTATATAGAATAGTAAACTTGTCAAACATTTTTTTTCATAACTCTGTTAAAAAAAATGTTTTGTGTCGCGCGGCGTACCTCCATTGTAAGAGCGGTATGCAGCGTTTAGGATTTTTAAGTATGTTTAGATGATTTCTGATAAGTTGTTATTCTTCTGGTTATAGATTACATTAATAAATTACTTCTGAACGTGATAGATATACAATTATAAATTAAATATATAAATAAAGATGTTGGGAAAACTTTCGCCAATAGAGTTATTAATTATAAATGTGATAAAATTAACATAGGAGATGTATGACAAAAAATGCGGGTTAAAATAAGATGCCCATGCCCATGGGTCCGTGCATTTGAGTTTTTTTTTTAACGCAGTTGCACATTTTGTTTTGCAGCGGCAACGAATAAGCTCTAAACAAGCAGCAGCCGCCGGGTGCTGAGGGTCTATAATCTGTCCCCAAACATAGCCTCCTTGGTAAACTGCACGGAGAATATGTTTACGTAGGTAGCGCATCTTCCATTGGAGGCAGATTCTCTAAGTGGAGATTTATTTTTGTCTAAAGTACTTTTCGGCACTCTTTTACACTAATATAATATCGTCTAGGGGCCAATTCACACCTCGTAATTCAAATCTGTCCATACTTACTAATCCACCTTATTATATCAGATTACCATTTCTTTAATATGCATATGTACGGATGGACGTTTAATAAATAAAATAGAAATAGAATATTGATTACATGTGTTTATTGGTCAAACACAACTTACAGACTAACTCGATTACATGATTGATACATAGCTTATATAATAAGAATAAGTACATAAGTACACATACACCACACGCCCCCTCTGCATGTAAAATAAAAAAAGTATAAGCTTTTTTTTTTAACAATAATATAGTTTAGTTCTATTTTTGTGCAGAGTGTTTTGTCTATTTCTGTTATCTAGAATTATTACATTGGGTTCAATGTCCTTAACTACTTTAAATGGACCTAAATATAAGGGGTCCAGTTTGCTAGAACGAGCTTCGTTTTTAACTAACACTAAATCTCCTTCTGTATACTTTACTGTGTGTACATAAGTGTCGTAGCGAGCTTTTCTTAGCTCCTTACTTTTACATATATTATTCTTAGCATCTAGGTGCGACTTTTGTAACCTATATTTTAATTCATACGGGTAATCGTTATAGTTGTACAAAGGATCTAATGTATCTGTCAAATTTGTCGGTATATTACACATTTTTCCAAAAACAAGTTCAAATGGGCTGTATTTGGTTTCGGTATGAACAGTAGTATTGAAAGCAAAACACCAGTAGGGTAACCATGTACTCCAATTTTGTGCCGAGTTATCTGTTTGAATGCGTATAAAGGAAATAAGATTTTTATGGCTATTTTCTAGTGCACCTATAGTTTGATGATGATAAGCAGTTGACGTTAAATGTGTAATTTTTAACAGTTTACATACTTCTTGCATCGTAGATGAAATGAATTCTGTGCCGCGGTCGGTAACGATTTCACTGGGTATGCCGTAGCGTAAAATAAAGTTGTTTACAAACGCAGTAGCGACGGCTACCGTGTCCTTTGTAGCGAGTGGGTACGCTTCGACATACTTGGTAAGATCGCACTGCAATGTTAAAATATAACTATAATTATTGTAATCCTTACCTAATGGCCCAACTATATCTAAAAATATTCTACTGAAGGCTGTTTTATCTGTGTCAGTTATTGTCATTGGTTCTCTTGTATATTTACTATGTTTCTGTTTTTGACATGCGTCACATCTCTTTACAAAATCCGTGACGTCTTTCTCCATACCATGCCAGAAAAATCGTCGTTTAATGTTATTTAACATACGCCTAATGCCTGCATGTCCACTAGTAGGTAACATGTGGTAGTCATTTAGTATGACACGAATTGTGTCCCTATCGGTAATTCTTTTAATTCCTCTTAAAATGTGTAACCGCGGTCCGGTCCAACTTGGTAATTTATTTATAGAACGCGTTAACGCTTGAACATTTTCTTTATTATTTTCATTTATTATTACATATACGTCATTTACATTTATATTTTCACTGAATGAACTCAACGCCCTCGCAAAGGCAGCTCGTGCGCAATGCGATCGGGATGTTGGTTTGACGTAAATTAACGAATTTGTTTCTACAAATGCGAACTTTTCGCTCTCTTTAGTTACGTGTTGTTCTAATGTTTTAATTTCCGTATCATGTATATTCATTAAAAGTTCCGTGTAACTGTTGGGAGCTTTTAGCATATCGACCACTCGGGGTTGACAAGTCCAGTTGGTAGTGGCTGGTGGTTGATTTACGGGAGATATTTTGTCAGTTTCATTCTTGTTTATTTTTTTACGCTGTGCCCTAGTTAATACTGCTACGATGTTCTCGTGCATTCCTTTTAATTCATCGCTACTAATTTTTATACGAGATAATGCATCGGCTGCCACATTATCTGCCCCTTTTACATATTCTACGTCAAAGTCGTATTCTTCTAGTAACAGTCTGAATTTCATTAAGCGACTAGTTGGATTAGCCATGTTAAATAAATATACCAAGGGTTTATGATCCGTTTCGATTGTAAATTTTTTACCGTAGAGGTACGGTCTAAAATACTTCACTGACCAGACAATCGCCAAAAGTTCTTTGTCTATAGTTGGGTAATTAATTTCGGCTTTATTGAGGGTGCGACTGGCATATGCTACGGGTCTATTGTCACTGTTGTTCAGTACAGCACCTAAGGCATAACCACTAGCATCTGTTTTCAATATAAAAGTGTTGTTTTCGTCAAAATTTGGGTACTGTAGAATGGGTGGAGTAACTAATAATTGTTTAATCTTGTTAAAGGCTGCATTACATTCATTCGTCCAATTAAAAAGTACATTTTTACGGCAAAGCATTGTTAATGGTAAAGTGATTTCTGCAAATGATGGGATAAACTTTCTATAATAATTTGCAAACGCAACAAATCTACGCACCTCGTCGGGATTTTCTGGAATTGTGTAGTTTTCTATTGCTTTCGTTTTTTCCGGGTCAGGTTTGATCCCGTCTGATGACACTATGTGTCCTAAATATAATAATTCTTTCTTTAAAAAGTTGCATTTCACGGGGTTTAATTTAAGATTAACTTTTCGAAGCCGAGAGAATATATCTAGTAGGTTTTTATTGTGACTTTGTAAATTTCGGCCGAAACAAATTAAGTCATCTAAATATACTAGGCATTTTTCATGATTTAAACCTGCCATCGCTATTGTCATTGCCCTGGAAAAACAACTAGGGGATATCTTCAATCCTTGCGGTAATCTGGTTAGCTGAAAGTGCCCTGAATGTGTTGAAAACGCTGTTAATTTCCTGCTATTGGGGTCTAAATTTAATTGATAGTAACCTTGGCTAAGATCAAGATGTGTGAAATACATGGCTCCTGAAAGTGAGTCCAAAATATCCGTAATATTAGGTAGTGGGAATTTGTCATCTAATATTCGGTCATTAAGTTTCCTGAAATCAATTACTAATCGCCATTTTTTTAAATCAGAGCTGGACTTTTTGGGAACTAATAGAACAGGACTAGACCATTCGCTACTTGATGGTTCGATAATGTTGTCTGCTAACATTTCTTCAACTTTTCTATCTATTTCGTCTCTGTGAATTCGCGGCAAGCGGTACGGTTTAACATAAACAGGAACGCAGTCGGATTTTAATGTAATTTTGGGTTCATAAATATTTGAAGTTGATAACTTATCGTCAGGTAAATGGAATAAATCAGAATACTTGGCACAAATGTTTTGGATGGAATGCCTTTCCTCCTTATTTAAATGAGTCAAATTTAGTAATGAAAGTACTTTACGAACGCGTTCGCTATCAATGTTTTCGCATTTTTCAAAGTTGCAAATGTTATACTCATCCAAAGTAGCTATTTCGGGACTAAAATGACTTAATTTTACTGCGTCCTCCCGGGTGTTAAGTATTTGTATGGGAATTTTACCATTCGTGGGTCTACTAATGCTTCCCGCTATAAATACACCCTTGCATAATTCTTTTGAACCTATTATGCAATCATCGGTGAAGTTTGTCGATATTAATAGTATTTTTTCGCAGCGTGGAGGTATAAGTAAAGTGTCGACACCGTTATCGTCGTCGCTATCTGTTTCTTGTGAACAAATTGGTAATTTAAATGTTATATTTAAGTTTGCCTTAAATAATGATAAAATATCAAGTTCATAATCTATATGACACGTATATTTTTTTAAGAAATCTCGACCAATTAATCCATGTGTCCAACATGGCAAATCTTTAATGACAGTAAACTTATGCATAAACTCCTCACCATCTATGAAAAAGCTAAGATAAACATATCCCTCGGTGTCGATATGGCCTCCAAGTCCATTTACGCGAATGCTATTTTTGGTAATCGGAATGCCGAGTTCAATTATTGTGTCATAATTTACTGCGCACAGCGACGACCCCGTATCTAGAAGCCATGTATAATTAATACCATTAATTGGTAATTCTATGTAATCGCTACTATCACACGAAAATATGTTATTCACGAAAAAATTCTGAAGTATTTTCTTGCACGGAATTATTTGTAGTCTCGCCTAAAGTAGGCGGATTGTTGTCTTCAATATAATTCACGGCAGGCTGCCTATAATTACCGCGATAGATGCCACGCGAGTAGCGATTGCCTCGGTACACGTGTCCTCGATAGTGCGGACGCCCGCGGCTGCCCGTACTATTTGTCGCACTCGAATCATTTCGAGTTATGTGTGAGTAGGCGTACCCTGGTTGACCCCTACTTATTTCGCGGCCTGTAAATGGACGAGTGTAATACTCACCTGGTGGTCTTCCTCGGCCTCCCAAAAACATCTCCTCCTGTGGCTGCGCCCGTGAAGTTGACAACTCCTCGTCCTTGGCAGCTCTTATGGTGTCCTTTAGGGATGTGTAGTCGCGAGCTGTTAATATGAGACTTAAATTACGTGATCTCAGGCCGTCAGTGAAGCATCTAATAGCTAATTTTTCATTAATTGGTTTCAAGACGCTGTAGGCATTGCTGTCGCCGTCGGCCTGCGATATTGTTAGATCTACAAATAATTTTTCTAATCTCTTACCATACTCATCTATAGTACTGCCCTCTTAAAGCAATTGGCGGTATCTCAAAAAAAAGCATTTTTGAGTTAGTTATACCATCGTCTACCTTTAAACATTCTGCATAAGGTGTACGAAACAAAAAAGTCGTATTTTATCTATAACATGACTAAAAACCGCAAAGAATATTTTGCATATCTCAATTTTCCCACAGTTTTCGAAGCCATTTAGCAGTAGTCTAATATTCCTAAGGTATATAGCAGTATATAGTCAATTACTGCCAAACTGCTACAAAAAACTATTTTTTAAGACGAACTATTAGAAGGCGAGTGACCGTATCTTTAGTTACGGCCAAATCGCTAAGTATTCTGTATGCAAGATACCTACTGTCCTTCGTGCAATTAGTACCTACCTATCTAGTAACTCATTGTCATTACGAATTGTTGTTAACACAGCGAGGAGAAATATTTGCATAATTCTTTGAAATTACCATTCATGCTTAAAAAAGTAGATTAAAGAGAATTAAAGTGACCAGCTTAATTGAACAGATTTAAGGTAAGAGTCATTTTTTATAATTAGCACTTGATTGAATTTCAATGGATCACAAATACATAAATACAATCGGAATGTTAGGTGTTTAGTGAGTTTCGTATATTTTATATAGGTTAATATTATTCGTTATGGGTATGAGTACGAAATACTCTTCGTCAAAAACAGATATTTGAAATAAAGTTAAAAATTAAAATTAAAGGATGTCTTAATATCGACCTATAAGTATTTCGTTTTTTGTGCTAATTACGCAGTATTAATTTATTTATACAAAACGAAGCGCCGGAAGCTCCGCCCCGGCCCCGGCCCGGTCTAGCTTAAGTCATCCTTAATAGATATGTATATTATATTTTATTTAGACGCACACGACCTTACGTAACTCTTACGTTGCGATTTTCGGGCCAAATTATTGAAAAAAAATATATTTCAGATTTACTATGTCTAGCAGGAAAATAAAAATGTTAATGGAGTTGGCCAGGAAAAATAAACTGCTCAGAGAAAGTTTAAAACTTCACAAAAAACTAAAGCAAGATATAGAGATATTAATTTATTTATTTATTGTCTTTGTTTATGTTATTGTTCATTTATTGTAAACTACGTGTATGTGAGGTGTGCAATAAAGAGTATTGTATTGTATTGTATTAAAATCAAAAGTGCTCCCACCTCCAAAGAAAAAGGATAAGCCTGCAGGTATATTCGAAAATAAAAAAGCGCAATATAATAAAATCAATGAAAAATATAATACCATCCAATAGAATGAAATTTTGGTACGAATTACCTGTATCCAGCGCATAGTTTCATGTCATCAAAAACATAGAAAATGATTTATTTTCTTTAAATTTAAGTTACAATTTCTATCTTTGACTATTAAATATATTATTACAATATACCAATATGTTTTTTGTATGCAATTCTTATTCATTTGCAGCCAAAATATATACACTTACTTTTGTAGGGAGCTTTATATACCGACGCTAAGGGAAACAGCGACAACTAAGAAATAAAACCTAATAATACGTAGCGTAATAGCGGTATCTCAAATAAACGACAAAAAAATAATATTTTTATGATAACAACCCTATATATGATAAAAAAAGACACATGATTATATGAAAATTCTGTCGCAGTTAAAATTAACTCACTCTATGGTGACGCGAAATCAATTTTCACGTTTTCTCAAATATCTCGAAATGTCTAAAAATTAGTTACCGCCAATTGCTTTAAGAGGGCAGAGTACTGGTCCCCTGCCTGTCTTTAGTAAGTTGAGAGTGAAGCGCGGTTGGGGATTTCTTTGTCAATAGATGCACTTTTATGTCAGCTACGAGGTCCCTACATGAAGTATATGAAGACGATAAACGTAATTTTGCGCTTTCTGTGAGCCGAGTCTTTAAAATGAATTTAATTAAATGTGATTGACTGTCTGCGTCAATCATTTCACTGTATAATTCTATGGAATCGATTAACTTTTTAACGCTGTCCTCGTCGTCTGTTATTTCAGGCAACAAAGACACCGCTGTTTTAAGATTAAATTTCTCCATCGTGTTTTCGCTTTCAATACCCTGTTTCGTACAAAATTCTTCTATTTTATAATATAAGTTTTCTATTCTAATACATATATCTTTAATCAGAATTATATCACTGCCCTTTATTAAATTTTTTGATATTTGTTTATCTACAGTCTCAGAACATGTAAGGTATGTTTTATACAACTCAGTGGCACTTGTTAAATACTTCTGTAATGTTTTAAATGTTCTTTTGTCCTTTGCTAACTTTGAAGTATTGTCCTTAATTTTTTTTAAACTCTCGTACACACCAGAAAGTTCATCGACCATTACATAACATTAGTTTATTTTTTGTATTGTAAAAAAAATTTTGATTCACTAGTCCGATTAGATTTTTAATTGAGGCACTAATATAAATTGATCACTCACTCACTGTTATGACACCATCACCTGCATAATCACTGCAATCGGGGCGGGTGGGCGCTGCTGTCCTTAAACACCGTCGTCGGCTGATCGCTTGTCTCTCCTTAAAGACCTCCGGAACATGACATGGTGGTTCACTTCTCGTTGAATCATCTTCTTATGACATTTTCGGTAAATTTTGTAAATTCCGTATAGCATCACCAACAATGCAATTAACAATATGATGGCTAGTATAATGTTGGTGGTAGAGGCGTGAAATTTTAACTGTTCCAAGTCGGCATTATTGCTGCCCCCTGCTGCGTTTTGGGCAATAATTACTTCCTCTTTTTTTATCCGTCGAAGTCAAAGAGCCCATCTTCAATAGTACACTGAACAGTTTGTATTTGCGACGATAACCCTGAACACAGTCTATAAAGTGACGCTGCCGATGTTCCACTAAATATCGCCGAAAATATGAATTGTTCTAATGAGGCTACAAATCGTCTCAATATCTGATCACTCGTGGTGCACATATTTAGTCCGATCACTGACTTTTAAGGGTAACACGCGCGACGCTGTATATGGTCCGATCACTGACTTTCTAAGGAAACACGCGCGGCGCGTGGCGACTGGCTAAGGGTCGCCATGTACGGATGGACGTTTAATAAATAAAATAGAATATTGATTACATGTGTTTATTGGTCAAACACAACTTACAGACTAACTCGATTACATGATTGATACATAGCTTATATAATAAGAATAAGTACATAAGTACACATACACCACACATACGATTCAATTAAACTGCTTAGAGACATGTTTTTTCTGCCGACCAATTATTAAATCTTGCTGATCAAATAATCATTTTGCAGCTCAAGTATTTATTAAGCTGATAAATTACAAGATACAGGATACAAGATATTTATTCATAAACAATGTCAATTGTGTTTGAATACATAAGTCAAAAGTACAATTTAAATTAAACTAATAATAACATTAACAAGATTCTCTGCCTCTGGCTTGCCTTAGCCGGCCGGCCAGAGTGGAGTCGTTAGAGCTATAAGCTCCAGAGGTGGAAGTGAAATATGCATAAGACGCGAGTTGGCACAGTGGCTGTTAACAGCCACTGGGTAGAAAGCGGCGCACACCTCTCGACACCCCTGAGCCGCTCACACCGGTGTTGCCCTTGAGCCATCCTAGATGTCGCTTTTTATGGGGGCCCATCTTGTGAGGGCGAGTCACCGTCTGCCGGAAATAAAATTGCATACCGTTTTATTAGGCAGGCGTCCGGTTTTTTACCCCATAGCTCAGTATTTAGTCCATCGCTTTCACTCAATAACCTAGTTCATTTTAGATTCCATCAACTCTCAATAGCCCTTACACCCTGGTGGGTGCTGCCTCTGCGTGCGTCCCATGACACGGGTAAGGGCAGCATCCGCTCGGTGTACCCCTTACATTTCATTAAAGTGTCAAAAGGGCCTCTACGTGTTGGCTTCGGCTCCGCGCACGCCTCCCAAAGGTCCGGAACACCATTGTTCCGTGATGGGAAAGACATTAATAAGAATAAAAGGAATGAATTTGTAATTTCAAAAATCGTCAATATCATATAAACATTTGTCGAGCAAGTATTTTTTTAACCTATGACTAAAAATTTTATGACTAACGAGTCCCTTTAGCTCAAGATGGGGTGTAATAATAGGAGTAATGTTTTTAGTCCTGGATTTTACTCTTAAAGCCATTTGCTCATCAGATTCGAAGCGATATCTATGCTTGATTGCATCCGTCAACAGGACTAAAATATAAAGACCGGGTACTGTTAATATCTCCAAGTTTTTAAAATGCTCTCTACAGCTATCCCATTGTGGAATTCGAACCATAGTTCGTATTGCTCTTTTTTGTGAGACAAAAGCACGTTGAATGTTATATTTATAACTATTGCCCCAAAGCTTAATGCTGTATCTTAACTTAGATTCGACAAGGGCAAAGTAAACCATCTTCAGTTGCTCCAGTGTCAGTTCATCCCTTAAGCAGCGAAGAGCATAACAAGCTGAGCCGAGTGAACTTTCGATTTCACTTAATTCTTCTTTCCAGTTTAAAAGGACGTCAATATGCACACCGAGCATTTTAGTTACTTCTACGTTCTGATTTTTTTCACAATCTAAGTATATATCTAATAAATCTTTGTTATTTGTAGTTGTCTTGAAGAGCATGGCTAGCGTTTTACTACTGTTTAGCTTGAGATGATTTACAGAGAGCCACTTGTGACAAGCATCTATCGCAATGTTTGCCTTAGCATTTAGGTCTTTAATTTCCTTTCCCGATAAAATTAGACTTGTGTCGTCAGCAAAAATTACAACATTCACATCACTTACTACGCTTTGCAGATAATCAATAAAGTCATTAAGATAAATTATAAAAAATATTGGACCAAGTATAGAACCCTGAGGGACGCCTTGCCTTATAGTGATAAACTTAGATCTGTACACCATTTCCATAGCTCTGTCGTCTATCTCCTTTATTTCTATGAATTGCTTGCGGTTACTTAAGTATGATTTCATCAAACTTAGAGCATTCCCTTTGACACCGTAAAACTCTAGCTTTTTTATTAGTATTTCATGGCTGATTGTATCAAAGGCAGACTTCAGGTCGAGAAAGATTATAATAGAAGCAGACCGATATTGGTTATAATGTTGACCGTTAGTGAATTATTTGCTGAACATGACTTGTAGCTCGATTTTTATTTATTGCCAACAAAATATTTGTATGCTGTCCAAATGATTTAATTGCTATTCTTTTTACAGATCCATTTTAAAAACGGCTGATCTTTTAATTACTTCCCGTTCGAATGTAACCTAACCTAACTCTGTAGAATTTGTGTAGACATATTATGTAGATGTAGATTTACCCCCTTATTCATAAACGCGCTACAAGCCTCAATTAGCTAATAATCGTTTGTCTGTTTATCTGTCATTTTAAAGATAAAGATAAAAAAAAATAACCGCCGAAAAAAAACTAAAAGGAAATAAAAAAACCGGCACTAACACGAAACGAGTCGACCAACAAAAACAATAGCACACTGAAAAGAAAAAAATAATTATTTTGTCTTCAATAACGCAAGTGAATACCTATGAACTATGTATATACATACTGGTGCTTCACTAAGGTGCTCAAGTTTGTTTGAGGCTGGCACCGACTCCAAAAATAACAGATTGTAAATATATAAATACGCAGATTTGTGTGATTGATTTCAGAAGTATGTATATACATAGTTCATAGGTATTCACTTGCGTTATTGAAGACAAAATAATTATTTTTTTCTATTCAGTGTGCTTTTGTTTTTGTTGGTCGACTCGTTTCGTGTTAGTGCCGGTTTTTTTATTTCCTTTTAGTTTTTTTTCGGCGGTTATTTTTTTTGTTAAAAAGTTTTTATTTTATAATTTTCTGTGGCTATAATTTATACAAATTATTACATGATTAATTTTTGATTACTTTTAAAATAGCTACCTACCTTGCTTTAGCTATTAACTGTTATATTAAATCCTACTTTAACTATTATTTTGTTCTGTAATATAAATAAATTACCCCTATTTTCCCACCCTTAGGGTAGGATTTTTTTCCAAATTTTTATTATTATTACGACTAGGTACTCTGTAAAAGGTTATGCGTGGTCATACGTTACAATCGGTGAGTGAAAAAATCAATCATCCTCTATTTTCCTACCCTTAAGGTTGGATTTTTTTTCCAAATTTATATGGGACCAACTTCGGGGTATACCCTTTCCAATAAAAATAATTATCAAAATCGAACATCTCTGTAAAAAGTTATGCGTGGTCATACATAAAAAAAAAAATATATATACGCGTCGACTTGAGAACCTCCTCCGTTTTTTTCGTCGGTTGATAATATTCGTGACGTTCACAAAACATGTACGAACATGACTTATGCATTTGTAAAAAATGGATAAAACATAATTTAACTAAATCAGGCCCGTAAAGTTTTATGAATAAGGAGTAAATAATTAGTATGTGACGAAACTGCATCGGTTTTTAACACAGGGTTTCCTAACTCACAAAAGATCGTGATTTACTACTAGCTGACCCGGTGAACTTCGTATCACCTATCTATATTATGTCTCCTTTTGGCACGTCACGGATTAGCCTGGCCGCACACGCTCGGAATTTTATGTAGGTACGGAATGACATGTGTAAGCGAGACAGCACCATGCATTTGTAGAGCGACGTCCCGTTCCCACCTGTCATTCCGTACGGAAACCGAATGAAAATTCCGAACGCCTGCGGCCAGGCTTGAAAAAAATTGTTCTCGATTAATCCCTCTATTTATAGACCGTGTTTTTTTTATTTCCGTTAATTTCAAGGGTGCATTTCTGAGCTTAAATCAAGTAACTTTCAAAAAGACACCGATATTCTAATTAACTCCATTTCGGAGATAATCAATAATTATTATTTTTTTCCTATAAGGCTTCTACAAGCGTATACACTTGCCTTAGGGCCGGTTTACATATTGATTAGTGTTTAGAATGAGTTCATACATTTGCTAGTAAACTTAAGTATAATCTCGGTCGATCGATGATAGAAATGACATTAATATGTCACAGATTTCAATTGTTTGGTCGAGTTAAATGTAATGCCCGTGTTACAACAACGCTATATGCTACATTTAATTACTTTTTAAACTTAATTTTTTTTAATAAAACGCAAAATATATATATATATTTTGAATATTAACTATGACATTTATTTCTCTTAAACGTACTTAACCATACCCCGAAGTTAACGGAATTCAATAAAAACACGGTGTATATATATATAATCCCTCTCGACCACCTTAGAAGATTCTCAAGTATACTATTAAAAACAAAAATTCGCTATCGATGCAAATTTTCCACCGTTTCTTCACCATAAAGTGGGGATTATTACAAACTTTCAATGAAAGGCATTTTAACTCCCTTATCCGAATACATTTCTAAAAACGCTGATACACTTACTCGTTTTCTATTATTGTGTCTTTTTACGACAGTTCAAATTCACTATTTACAGAAATTTTCATTTCCGATGCAAACTTTCAACCCTTTTTTCACCAACTTAGGGAATGAATTTTCAAAAACGGTGATATCAGTTTTCGTTTATTAGTTATTACCAAGTTTCAAGTTCCTAGCTTGAATAAGTTGGACCACATATACTCGTAAACTTCTAACCCCGTTTTAACCCTTTTAGGGGATCAATTTTTGAAAACGATTAAATTATTTTTCTTGAATTCTAATAATATGCTGTTGTACAAAGTTTCAAGTTTCGAGCTCAAAATACAACTTGATCATCCCCTTTATAACCCCCTTTAGGGGTTGAATTTCCAAAAACGTTTCATTGTAATCGGCTGTTATACCTTTATAAGAAGTTTCTAAGCATTTGATTTGAGTCAGTCAGTCAGTCATCCAGGACACGTAAATTTAACGCTGCTTTTTAGGGTTCCGTTACCCGAAGGGTTTTTACCCTTTTTTTACGGGACCGTATTACTAAGACTTCGCTCTCCGTCTGTCTGTCTGTCACCAGGCTGTATCTCATGAGCTGTGATAGCTAGACAATTGAAATTTTCACAGATGATATATTTCTGTTGCCGCTATAACAACAAACAGAATAAAATAAATATTTAAGTAGGGTCCCATACAACAAACGTGATTTTTGGACGATTTTTGCGTAACGGTATGGAACCCTTCGTGCGCGAGTCCGACTCGCACTTGGCCAGTTTTTTTTTAAATCCTGTTGGCACCTCAGACAGTGGCCAGACACTCCTGACTTCGGGCAAACTCGGCTCCGTTCGGCTCAGCATTGCTCCGAGCAATTATTAGGGTTGGCACCATTTGACGTCCTTTTGCATGCACGACCACAGATAAGATAATGACTTGAATGTTGACAACCCTAAATAGCCGAAAGGGATAGTGCCATACATAGAAAGGGATAGCATGATTCGTCCCTTAATCGCTGTCAAACTTCGGTTTTGTAGGAAGTGTCCATTATGTACGGTAGTACTATTATTTAGTTTGTATTTGTTGGTTGTCATTTTGTTTATGGGTGCGTTTAAAACTGTTTAACCTATTGAACATATTGCTGGCTTTAATAGACGACCGCACCGAACCGCGAACTTGGTGTGTTCCGGTGTACTTTCAATCGTGTGTCAGAGGGCTTACCGCGAACAACGTAGTTCGCAAATTTTACTCCTATTCGCGGTAGACCCGCCGTACGTTCGTTAATACCATACCGCCGCAGTCATGCGGTAGTCTGTTACGGCTTTAGGATAGGTAGGGCTGTTTTATTCCGTTTCTGAACGCACCCATAAAGCTCGACAACCAACAATGACAATCTTTAGTGACAGTGACACTATTTGTTATTAATTCAGGGATCGGACGGATTGGCGTCATTGCTCGCAAGAATGTGGACATAACTCCAATTTTAATTAATTTTTACCTGAGATTTAATTTTGTTCCCTAGTCAATAAATAGCACTTAAATATATTTTTGATATAAAAAAATGAGTACCTAAAAAAAATTGGAAAGCATACTGATTTTTTTTTAATAAGTTTACATTAAGTATAAGAAATCTTTGTGTTATTTATTGATTAGGAATCAAAATCAAACCTCTGGTATGAAATTAATTAAATGATTAATTATTTAATCAATTTTGGAGACATGTCCACATTATTGCTAGCAATGACGCAAAATTGTCCGATCTCTGGTTATTAATTATTGTTTGCATTGTTAAAATCTAAATACGCGATAATTCGAATGTTGTGGATCTATGTTATCGATTCAAAACCCTTGATTTAATATAATCTTCAATTTGAGGAACTCAAGTGTACCGTACCGACAGGACCGATATCATGTTTGACAGGTAAGTTGGTAGGAGCAGTTTGTATGGGAAAACAAAATTGTTTGTTTTTACTATCTTTCTCTGAATTTTTCAATATTTTCTCACCGTTTAAACCTTTCGTAAACTTCTACAAATAATTCAATACCAAAATTAACCAAATCGGTCCAGCCGTTTTCGAGTTTTACCCAGACAAACAACAGCTTTACATTTTTATATACCTATATAGATAGATAGGTAGGTACTGTTAAATTTATATAATAAGCTTTTTCATTTTCAATATTTCTATTTCAGGTGGCTATTGTCATTATATATTTTATCTTTTCAACATACTAATGGCAGTCACGGGAATAATATTTATTATTTTAGGAATTTATAAGGTACTTAATATATTTCTTACTTAACTCTTCTCGTAGCCTTCGAGAACTTAATCGAGTTCAGGCCTCATCAAAGAACAGCGTTAGAAACCGAAATTTCCTATAACGACACCAAACTGGAGGTTGTTAAAACATGCTCTCTGCTCGGTATTCAAATTGATCAGCATTTAAATTGGAAAAACCATATAGATAAGATTTCTTCAAAGTTATCCCAATTTACTTACGCCCTGAAAGAAATTAAAAAAACCTCGGACCTAACTACAGCAATTTCCGCTTATCATGCATTTGCCCAAGCGTGGTTACAATACAGCATTATTTTATGGGGCGATAGTACTAATGCCCTTGACTTAATCTTATTCCAAAAAAGATGCATTAGAATTTTGAGCAATATATATGTGAATGAATCATGTAGACCCCATTTTATTAAACTCAAAATACTAACATTGACGTCCTTGTACATTCTCGAGTCATGCAAATTCGTGCGGAAACATTTTTATTTCTATACCCAAGCTAAAGACCTTTGTAAAGGAAACCATAACTTGAGGCCAAGGAACAAACTGGTGCCGATTGGAATAGCCAAACTCAAAATGATCTCGAACGGACCACATTCCATGTCGATGAAAGTCTACAAAAACGGGTCTACCGCGATATAATTTCGTCGGAATTAAAGGTAAAAACAATGAAATTATATCGCGGTAGACCCGTTTGTGTAATTAAATATGTGTACAAAACGCGAGAGTTTAAAGTGTTATAGTCTACAAAAACTTACCTAGTCATATAGTAGCTGAAGAGAAATACACTACGATTGTTACAAAACTAAAAAAATATTTAATAACTAAAGCTTTTTACACTCTCAAATAATATATGAACGACGGATCGGAAAATATGTATTAGTTTTAAGTGTAAATTTAATTTTTTTTTTCCTAGGTTAAGTTATATTTTAAGATATGTGACCCCCTAGCAGGGTCCATGCTGTACTTTATAATGTTATTATTATAATATGAAAACACCTTGTAATACCATGGTTGGCATTCAATAAATGAAATTAACAAAGCAAATAATTCTTAGAATGCGAACGGACTGAACGGAGCACTTGCTTTAATTAAACTTTCGTGAGTTTTTTAACTAAAGGGTCAATTTCAGCATACGAGCGTTTATATTTAATTTCATTTTTATCAAATAGCATTTTTATTTAATTTCATTTTTATCAAATTGAATTTTGAAATATCGATTTCATACTAGTAGTTCGCCCCGAACTGAGAACTCACGGTGTGCCAAAAACTATAATTATATAGTCGCACCAAACAAAGTCTGCAGCGGATTTGATAGCCCACGCAGTGTAAGTGTTTGACGTTTAAAATGACACTTTCACTGCGTGTGCTATCAAAATCGCTGCAGACTTTTTACGGTCTGACATAGAGTGACTGAATTTGTTGCTTCGCTCGCTCGTTCGATAATAAAATATAATGTGATCATTGGTAGAAAAATAAAATAAAGCCAATACTACTTTCAGGGTACACATATTATTATTTAATAAATTTTGAAAGATATTTCAGTTTGACAATTCGATCCGGGTACGGGATTTCTTCTGTCCATGGGAATTGGATTTTGCCGGCACGGGAATCGGTTTTCTAAGAATTATTCCAATTTAAACTATGTTTTATTAATAATCAAAAGGAAAATATGTAATAAACTTACAGGACTTATTTCACATTTGGGATCTATTTCATGTTTTTAAAGCATCATACAAATAAAACTGATGATTCAAGAACTTAAATAAGTTAAGGGTCTTTCTGAATTAAATTTTTTTTTATTTTTTTTATTTATTGAACAATAAGCTAATTAAAGTACATTATTATTACAAGACCCATCGTGGGCAAAACCTTGAGGAGGTTTGTATGCCGATGGGGAGTTCGAGAAAATAACATGACAATATACATATCTATCTTATACTAATTAAGATTCTTAATATATGTAACTAAAGTCGTTAGATTGTAACAAGTGCGTCTTAATTACTTTTTTTATATTTTTCCCGTTTACATATTTTACTCTAGTATCTTCTGGCAAATCATTTAATATTTTAGGCAATATATATGTATACAATCTAGTGCCATAAATGTTCTTATATTTGGGTAAACAATATTTGTTTTGGCTCTGTAAACTTCTTAGTTTTGTACATCTTATATATTCTTTTAGTTTAGTAACATGGTGATATTCTTCAGTTAGTATGGCTAGTTTACATTTATTTTGAACTGGGAGTATATTACAGTATTTGAAAAGTTGTGCGTAGTCGGTTTCGTGTTTCTTTTTTATATGCTTAGGTACAATTGTCTTCAGTAGTCTTATCTGTAGGTTATATATTTTTTCTATATATGTTTTAAAGGTTCTACCATATGTACTTAGAGCGTAACCGATCACAGAGTCAGCCAGGGCTAAGTACAGCATACGCAAGGTTTTGTACGGTAATTTGTACCTTAGGGTTGACATTTTACTTAAAATTGCTATTAATTTATCGCACACATAATTAATATGAGGTCCCCAGTTGAATCTATGGTCGATTATGAGCCCAAGATACATGTGTTCTGTGACTACTTCGATTTTATCACAGTTACACTTTGTGATATTATATTGGTGCAAGCAGCTATGTTGGTGTGCAAACACAGTAATGTCATGAGTGGTTTTATTGTGAGCCGAACGAATATGCATTATTTTCGTCTTTTGCGCGTTAATTACTAAACCGACGTCGTGCGCCCATTTGCAAAGGGTGTTGAAGTTAGATTGCATTGTGCGCTCGGCGGCCGCTATGTCGCGGTCGGCTGTGATAATGCATGTGTCGTCCGCGAACTGATAGACAGAGCCCTCGGTTATTATGTTGCACATATCATTAACACACAGCAAGTACTCAGTTGGGCCGATTATGGATCCTTGTGCCGTGCCTTTTTCGGTTTTTATTTCGTCACTGTATGTGTTGTTTATCTTTACTCGTGTGTGTCTATTTTTGTGATAGTTTTTCAGCAAGTTAACTAAAGGGCCCTGTATACCGCTCTGCTCTAGTTTGCAATACAACGTTTCATAATCTAACATTTCAAAAGCTTTGCTAAAATCAATGAAAACAACGAGCACATGCCTTTTTTCATGCATGTGCTCGTTGATTTCATTGTTAAAGTCACAAAGTAGCTGAGAGGTACTTCGGTTTTTTTGAAAACCGTATTGTTTACTGTTTATTATATTGTTTTGATTCAAAAAGTTACTGATTTCGTTACCGAGGTATCTCTCAACTATCTTATCGATACACGACAATATAGTAATAGGTCTATAGTTGTTATAGTCTTTATGCGCTCCTTTTTTGTAAATAGGGCGTATTATACCAGTTTTGAGTTGTTCGGGGTATATAGATGTGGCAAGGCAGGTATTAATTAAGTGAGTAAGAATTGGTGCAATGTTACTTTTCCAGCAAATAAGAATAAATTTTATTTTTTTAGTTTGATTATTATTAATAGCCATTATCTGACTTCAAGAAACTTCGTCATAGTTGATTTTAATTTTTAACCGACTTCCAAATCTAAAAGGGGGAGGTTATCAATTCGGTTGTATGTTCTTTTTTTTATGTTGTTACTCCATATCTCCGTCATTACTGGACCGATTTTGAAAATTATTTTTTTGATTGTATCTATATGCATTCAGTTCTGATGATGGGATCCATGAGGAATCGAGGGAACTCTTAAAGGCATACATATAGTGATTGTTGTGTTTTATCACCAAATCAAGCATATACATTAAAAAAAAAGACATTTGAGGAAGTGGAACAGAACAGTTTGCTTTGGGCATCCGCACTCGCAGCATTCCTGATCACTCCACCCCCATTTTTTTCGGAGGTACGCACTGGCCGATTCCTGTTCTGAGACAGCTGAGCATGCACCAGGCACGGCGATTCATTGAACAACATTCGTAGGCAACAGGCAGAGGCTCCCCATGTTTTTGCAGGATGCCATTCCTGGTCCTCAGTTTTGCTACGGTGTTATCAAGATGAGAGCTGTAAGTTAAACTTCTGTCCAGAGTGACACCTATTAGGTATTTGGGAGACGGGTTGTGGTTGAGCAAGGAGCCCCTGAATGGGATGCTGAGTTTCTTGGTAGCTACCAAAAAACTTCAGTTTCAGTTTTTGAGGCGTTAGGCGAAGTACTTTTTATTCGTAATATCAAGTTACAATAGTTATTTATGATACAAGTGTGGAAAGTAGGTTAGTAGTAGGAAAACGAGTAGGTGAGTAATTTTTTTTTTTCGTGTAGCGGGGTCGACTCCCGGTTCAACCATGTAATTATTTAAAAATCTATGAATGCAGTTTAAATTGTTTTTTAAATTAAAATAGTCTTCTTTCAGTAAAATGTTCCATCTACAATATTCAAGGTACTTTCCCTACATGCGGCATCGCACTGAGACGCCCTGTATAACGTATTATTTATATAAATAGGTAATAAATAAAATAAATAAATAATTTAGCCTATATACGTCCCACCGCTGGACACAGGCGGCAGGCCTCCTCTCAAGCACGAGAGGGTTTAGGCTATAGTCCCCACGCTAGCCCAATGCGGGTTCGGGACTTCACATACACCACCATGTATGCAGGTTTCCTCACGATGTTTTCCTTCACCGAAAACGACTGGTAAATATCAACTGATATTTCGTACATAAGTTCCGAAAAACTCATTGGTACGAGCCGGGGTTTGAACACGCGACCTCCGCATTGAAAGTCACACGCTCTTACTTCTAGGCCACCAGCGCTACCAGCGTTATTTATATAGTCACTAATAAATATTTACTTTAATGGCAACATAAAAATGTATAAAGTTTTTGAACATCAAAACTCTTTGGTGTGAACGTATCGATTATGGTCAAAATTAAATTAAAAAAAGCTGGAAAAGTAAAAAGCACTAGTTCGCAAAAACCAACTTTGCGAACGCTAAACAGCTACATAAAGTAGCACCTTTTGAGCAACTGTATTAAAATAGTTATTTACGATACAAGTGCGAAAAAGAGGAAATTCAACGAGTGCGAATTACCTATTCGCACGTGTATCGTACAACGTTTTACAGTACATATGGCCCTTTAAACTTTTGACATAGGTACGCACGAAAAGAGGACCATATGTACCTATAGGGGTCACAAACCGTGCGTATTATAGAAAACCGGTTTTTCGGTTTTTGTGAAACAGCAAAACCGGGTTTCCGGTTTTTCGGTGATTTCGATTTAACGTATAATTTGTAAAATAAGTAAGTATTTTTAGGATCAATGCTTTAATATTAAGTCTTCCATGACATTTCTATTTACTTTATCTTTACCAAGACCATCAAATTCCATCAATAAAGTTTTTAACTAAGTCAGCAAATCTAAAACGGAATGCCTAAGCAAAATATTATATGACTACGGTGTTGACACAGTTCTCCTTCTGGAAACACACCGCTGATGATGCCCAACTCGCTAAACGAGGAAAATTACCGGGATTTGGAAGCGGCAATATACCATAAAGAATATATAACTTTGACATACGGGTAATTAACGTTGACAGGTCTTCTCTTACTGCCCTGATCAACGTGATTTCAAATAACATCGATGGCAACAACATCGCCACCACAATTATTCAAATCGTAGCTCGGCTTACTCCACCCCTTCCTTACTTGGAACACCCGTCCCTTGACATTTGAGACTTGAATAGCCACCATACCAGCTGGGGATATAGGAAATCTGACGCCAACGGGGAGGCGATCATGGACTGGGTAGATAGGAACAACACTGTTTTAGTCGTTTCTAAGAAAGGCAAAGGAACGTTCAATTCAGGTCCATGGAGAAGTGACCATAACCCGGACCTAGTCTTCACAACAAGAGCAATAGACGTTACCCCAGTGGCCGCAGATCGGTACGTGCTAGTGGATTTTCCACACTCTCATCACCGCCTAATATTAGTTGTCATAGGTCTGAAAATACCGATGGTTGAGTCGTATCCTGCCTAACACCACATCGCGGAAGTTTGCTTATGATGATGACCTGGCCCTTGTGTCACAAAAAGACAGCTTGGAAATGGGACAACTACCCTGGAAAAGGACCTGGATCTATTAGATGACTATTTCTCTCAGTGGCGTTTGTGCCCCAGCACTTCCAAGACCGAGGTGTCCTGCTTTCACCAGTGCAACAAACTAGCCAATAAGGAGCTGAGAGTAAAATTCAGGGGCAATCTGCTCAGATACAACTTCCTTCCTAAATATCTCCGAAGCCTTAACTTCAAGGAGCACCTAAGCAACCTATCTGCAAAACTGGGCAAATAGGTATAACGTTGGAGACTAAAAAGCTGTTCATTTATTTATACAATTAGTGCGTATAATGTATTGTGTTTTTTTTAAACTGAGCGTATAATGTATTTGTTTTTAATAATTAAACTATGTACTTATATAAAACAGTAAAATCGAAAAACTCGAAAAAGCCGGTTTTATTAAAGTGTAAACCCGGTTTTTGCAATTGGCTGTAAACCCGGTTTTTCCGATATGGCACTATCCGTTTCGGCTATTTAGGGTTGTCAAAATTCAAGCCATTATCTTATCTGTGGTCGTGCACGCAAAGCGATATCAAGTTGTGGAATAATTGCTCGGAGCAATGCTGAGCCGAACGGAGCCGAGTTTGCCTGAAGTTAGTTTAGCAGGGTAATCGATAGTCGTAGCACGTAATTATAAAGTTTGCACTTGCTTCCTAAGAGTGGTATTCCACATATCAATGTGTATTGCGGTTGCGTCTCATATTTTGCTTTAATGAGAGAGTGAGACGCACTGACATTGGACAAAGAAATTGGATACCACCCTAAGTAGCGCCATAAGATTCAGGTGCAATAACTCAATCGAGTGTAGTAGCTAACCCCCCCCCCCCCCTTTAAGGGGTTGATTTTTTATAGCCTATAACCTGGCATGCATGGCATCCCCATGTTCTCGACAGATTAGAATTATTATTATTATTTAAAGATTGCATCAAAATCCGTTCAGCCGTTTTCACGTGATGCGCGGTTAAAGAAACATACAAACAGACAAAAATTCTAAAAACTGTTGGAACGTGTTCTGTTATCGATTCTAAGTATCCCCAGCAAACTATTTTTGGAATATCTTCCATGTACAGACTTTCGACCATCTTCAGCTTTATTATATGTACATACATATACATATACAGGGTGTCCCTAGCCATTGGACAAAGCCGAAATGTACATATATGCATTAGGGTATTTAGAACACAAAGTATACAAAGTAGCTATCATAACAATCGGTGTAGCGGTTACGAAGAAATTAACAAATTACGATTTTTTTACTTTGGAGCAACCTGTATGTGTTAGTAGCTCCTGAGGTAATATATATAGACCAGCGGTGGAACAAAAATGGGTTTTGATAACATTAAAGTTTTTTCTTTTTTGATATGTTATTGCATGCATGTTAAATAACATTTATGTAAAATATTAGAAAATTATAGGTGGAGCGTTCGGCCATATTTAAATATTTCAATTTTGCTAAATAACTATGTAAATATAAAATTAAAGTTACAAAAAACTGTAACATGTTCAATAACACTTTAATTTATTCACAATATTCGGTTTTTAGAAATCTGGAACAGCTGCTTTCTGGTGAACGTAAAAACACGAATTACTTTGTCAATAAAGAATTAAAGTAGCTGATATTGTAAAATTACGATATTATCTATCAACTTAGTATACTTGTAAAAAGTTAGAAATGTAGACAATGTGCTTGTCTAGATATTGATTTCTGGTTAAGCAGTATAGCCAATATTGAATTAAAGTTTGTAGAGTTAATATTACACGGTCATAATAAAGATCTTAGTTCCCACACAAATATTAGAAATATAAAATCACGGCGACACTAAATACTGATACGTAAGTATGCATTCCGCGCTTATATTGAGTTACATTTCAAACGCGCGGCGTTTTCGCGCGCCGCGCTGTGCGCCATGGCAGGAGGCAGCGATCGACGGTGGCGGGCTAGCGATTAGCGCGGTGCCCGTAAAAAATACGCAAAACGTTTATAAAATTATTATCAATGGTAAATAGTTATATTGTTAATAGTAGGTACACTAATGGAAACTTACCTACACTTATTTATTTCTATATGTACTAGAGATTGCCCGCGGTTTGGTTTACGTAGAATTCGTTATCGTGTTAAGTATAGAAATAATAGATACATTTGAAAATTATTTTAGGTGCATTGTCATACAGATAACCACCCTTGTTAAAGTATTCTTCAAATTCAATAGACAGGTGTCATTTCAATATAATTTTGCGTAATTTGGCGCTTTTAGGTTATAAATGACTAGCGACATATATTTTTTGTTTAAGAGCGATATCCGATATATATATCTCCGATAATATTTACTTTATCATTTAAATCAATTTCAAACTAACGTTATTCAATATTTATCATTTTAAAGTCAATTTTACCAACCAACTGAGCTTTACGAGTATACCTACGGAAACAACTCAAAATTTGCATCAAATTAAATGCCACTCTTCTTATCCGTTTCGAACAATCAAGAGGGCCTTTAAGAGCTGATGTAGTGAAAATTTTATTTAACCCTCGTCCCTTGAAACCTTCACTACGCTCGAGGTTCAACTTTACAAACCACTCGCTACGCTTGTGGTTCAATTTTAGGATGTTTCGCTTGTTTGGGTATCAATATTAGCACGATTAATCAACAAATTTTCCCCTTGTAAAACAAATAAATAAGGTAGGTGAGGTGCAGGCATATGAGGCCCGGCGGGTAACAAGGCCCAGCATTCAAAAATAGCAGTTGCTCGCTATTATTCTGAATTTGTACTTGTTGCTAAGAAGATCCACTGTCAGTGCAGGTAAAAAGGTCCAGTCCCGGGCCTTATTGAACGTATGAGATGAAATAATAGATTAAAATATTTTAAGATAATTTTGAATATTTTTAATCTCTCATTAATAAGGCCGATTTGAAGAAACTTCTATGAAATTATGACTTATAAATAACACCTTCACTGCGTGGGCTGTCCAAATCGCTGCAGACTTTTCTTGGTCAAACTCTAATAATTTTTCACTTGCTTTATTGACCTAAAGACGTTTTAAAGAATCAAAAAGTCTAATAACATTTAGACACTTATACTTTTTAAAGGCAGTAACTACTTACTTATACAGGTAACTTTTTTTATTAATACATAGGTAGTTATTTACGATAGAAGTGCGAAAAATAGAAATTTTGCAACGAATGACGAATTTTAAAACACGGCCAAAGGGAGTGTTTTAATGTGCTTATTATAGCACCGGTGTCGTAATGTAGCACCAGGGCCCTATTTCACCAACGTGACAGGTGCGACAATTTGACAAGTCTCATTGTTGCTGACGTCACAGGCATCCATGGGCTACGGTTATAGCTTACCATCGGACGGGCCTTATTCCTGTTTGTCACTATCATTGTATTATTAAAAAAAACTTTATTATATCGGCAAAAAACAGGTATCTTTCTTGTGATGTTTATGATGATAATGATGACAATTGACACAAGATTTCAAAGAACTTTCGGTAATTCTTGACAGTAAATGAGTTCTGTGTCGGAATTTCGTGACAACTGTCGTATTTCTTGTGACAATTGTCCAAGTCCCAGCCCCCCCTTTGCTACAGTCCAACCCGAAAGGCACCTTAGGTCGGCGCTTACGTCATTATTACCGGCGCCCCAATACTAATGCGGTGCTACGCGACGTAAGCGCTGACCGCCATATTCAACGTGGTTTGTCACATAGTACCCTGTAAAGGTATGATTCCAGGGATAAAAAATATGTTATAACGTTATCCAGCGTATAATGGAATTCATAAAAGTTTTTCTTTATAATTACTACAAGTAAATTTGTTCATATTTGCATATTATTAAAAAGGTAAATGAAAAGTAATTGAGTAATTTAATTACTAATTAATGTAATCACAATTGCAAATTACACAGAAAAATTAATTACATGTAATTAAATTTTAAGTAATTAAATTACAAACATTTTAATTACATGTAATTAAATTAGTAATTAAATTACACGAGTAATTAATTACGCCCAACACTGGTTGGTGGCAAACAACCACACCGCTCGTCTGATGGTAAGCGGTTACCGTAGCCTATAAAGGCCTGTGACGTCAGTAACAGTGATGTCGACAAATGTCGCACCTGTCACGTTGGTGAAACAGGGCCCAGATGTACAGTAAAAATCATGTTAAAAGATAATACTAACTGTTACGAATAAATATTTATACTGTAAAAAATTATCCCACCAAAAACATTTTCATGTAAAATGTTGCTAAGACGAAACCATAAGCCTAAGACTCGCACTATTAAAAAGTTATCAGATCTCTTGTCGAGCCAAGCTTCAAACTCTACAAGCCCCTTCACTAATAGTAGTAGGGCTTACGGCGATATTTACATCGAAAGCTGCATTTTTGGCAGAAAGCAAGCCACTTTGCCCAGTGATACTAGGGACCAATCTAAATGATTTCATCCGAGGAAACACAAATTTCATTCACTAGAATTCAAGATGGCGGACCTTTTCCAAAATGGCGGCTGCAATATTTAAAAAAAATATAGACACAAAACGGCTGCACCGATTTTAGTGATTGATATATCGATCAAATCGTATTAACACCTGTAATCGAATAAAATACAGTGAAACCTGGATAAGTGAGACTTCAAGGGACGAGCAGATTTGTCTCACTTAAAGAGGTATTCCACTTACCCAGGCTCTCAGTTAGCCAGGTACAAATAAATTTCTGTCTCATTTACAGAGGGTCCCATTAATAGAGGTGAGAATAGAGGATATATCTCAGTTATAGAGGTGGTTAATAAGGTATTTTGTAATTATCTTTAAATGTTTAGGTAAAATAATCTTAGTCCCTAAATATTTTTTAAGTCTGTTTAAATATTTCTTTGAAAATATTTTGAATGATTTTCCAAAGGATAGATTTTTTCAATTAAATTTGATACGGACTTCATTGCGTCTCAGAAATTAATTAAATGATTGAAATTTGTTTATTCTTGTTACTTATCAAGATTTCGGATTTAGTTTCGATAGTTTTAACTATATAAAGTAACTAAATGAAACTTGAAGTCGTTTAGACACAATTAAGCAAATGCGGAATTTGTGGATAAACTAAGAGTTAGTAAGAATACGGAAATAGATCAATAAAGTCCAAGTTAGAGAGGTCATAGATTGACGTTATCTCAGATACAGAGGTAATTCGTATAAAATTCTAAAAAAACAATTAGGGAAATGTAATCTTATAAATATAGTCTCAGTAAAAGAGGTAAAATACACTCTCTGTCTCAATTATAGAGGTAAATGTGACTATAAAATCACAACAACTAATCCCAGTTATAGAGGTTCGTTTTATCTCACTAACAGAGGTAATTCAGTGCTAAAGTGTCGGGACCGCACCATGAGTCCCAGCTATAGAGGTTTCTCACTTATCCAGGTCCCACTTAACCAGGTTTCACTGTATATGGCATTTAAGAAATTAAAGATGGCGGCCGAATATTAAGAAAATTGTGTTTTTTTTCTTATTTTTTTTCCTTCTAATGAAAATAACAACGAAATATTCTATAATATGATCACATATTCTGTGATTTCATTTATTTAAGAGACATATCTATGTATATTAATAACAAACTTAGAATAAAAAGTAACCTAAAATTAAAACTACCTACAAAACTAAAACTAATACCTAAAAAAAATATAGAACTACCTACAAAACTAAAACTAAACCTAAAAAAAAAACCTAAAAATCTATATCTAGAGAGGGCCCCTGGGGCATAGTGCCAAGAATGCTGGCAGCATTTCCTCGCTGGATCGCAACGCTTATGCGTTGAGCGAGGAAGCTGCCAGCTCTTTTGTCCCCAGAGACCTCAACAAGCCGTTTCGACAAATCTGTAAAAAGACTCCGAGCTCCCGGGCCCCACGGACCGAGGGTCTCGACACCGAAAGGGATAAATTTGTAATTATCGTCGAGACCCCCGTATTTACGCCTTTTGAGGGACTCGGCAGCTTCGGCAGCGGCACCCGCTTTCTTTGTGGTACCGTGAAGTTGAGACGGTGCCAGTGTGTCCACACAGGTCGCGTCCCACACTAACACTCGTCCCATCCTCCACGAAATCAGCGACATACCATCCGGTCTCTTGCCATCGTCCCGGGCCATACCGGTCGGCTCGAGTATCGCTGGCACGTTGACGGTGACAGAGACCGACGGATAATGTCATTGAGCGCGGCGTGACGTGACAATCGCCCCGCGCTTCGCTGGCAAGACAGACCATGACGCCCCAGCTGGTCCACATCACTCCCACAGTGGCATTTATGCGGTGCACAGATTGGAACCCCCAGGCGCAGGCCAACTGCCACACGGAGGGTGTTTCCATCTAAATGAGTGCCAGTATTGGGCGAGGGATATGCGTTGAGCCAGTGGCCAGCCTCCCTACACCCAACTGCGATCAAACGGGCGCGTTCAGCTCCTTCGCTGTTATCTAAACATGTGGTATAAGTTAATTTCGATAAGGCGTCATCCCAGCTCCTCTGTGATTTTAGATTATATGGAAGGTCTTGTCCCGGGCAGGCAGACAGCCAGGCATTTCTAGCATCGTCCAAGCCTGTGACCTCATAGTTTGTGGGTAAAACCCTTAGGATTTTTCCTACAAGATCAGCAGAGCTGTGGACAGACGATAGAAATGCCGGCAGTGATACGCTAGAAATTCTGCGCAACCCCAGCCCGCCGTATCGAACAGGTAGCGATGCTTGTAACCACGATTGATCGGATAGCTTTAAATTGAGAATATGCTCTAAGGTAGTCTGGACCATGATGTCTATAGGTAGGAGCAAATTTTGATGTTTCCAGAAAGGACTGCAGCACTGAAAATGAAACCTGATAATATTATCTGCAAAATAAAAAAATAATCTTAACAATCCGTTGAGTAGTTTTTGAACTATACGCATTTCAAAAAGCGCGTAACTGCCGTTCGAAACGGCCCGCTCGCGCGGCTCGCGTCAAAACTGAGAACTTTGATGATTTAAAGGTAAAAAACGAAACTGAAAACATATTTACTTTATTTATTGAGCTATAAATAAATAAATAAATTGTATTTCTGCTTATTATTTGTGACCATCTCGGGAAAAGGTATAGCGGCTGGCGCTTACGTCGCTTAGCACCGCAATAGTATTGGAGCGGCGTTAATAATAGCGTAAGCGCCATCCGCCCTAAGGCACCTATACCAGTGGGTTCAAATTTATACCTCTCTATCATCTTTGCCCGATGTGGTTGAACTGAAAGAAAAGAAAATTCATATGAAATCAGATCAAAATATACCTAATATAATTAAATTAAATATATAGAGATGAACTACGCCAAACTTTCCCGCCCCTCCAATACTATTTCAATGTGTGTAGTATTGAAATAGTAATGGAGGGCGGGACAGTTTGGCGTGGTTTATCTATAAGTACCTTTTGTTTTTGCAAGTGCTGCATTGCACTGTGCAGGGTAGACCCACCCACCGACACCACGTGCAGCGCATTGTTTCGTAGCCTTTTTTACAGCCGCAATGGTCCAGGTATGATAATTTACGCCACATCGCCCTAGCATCAGACCATTGCGATTCCCAACTGCCATTAGATGACTTCCAACCCCAAGAGGATGGCAATGGCATCATCAAGAATAAGTGCATATCACCCCATAACTGGCCTGCTTGATATGTGAGACGGAGCGCGTGTTTATGTAATGCTGCCGATGTTGGTGGGATGCTGGTTACCAATTTATTTTTAGTAGCAAATAGCTCCTTGCGTACCAAGTTGTCCGACGAATGTGATATTTGTGGGTCATATAGGTAGCAGGCGAACTTTTCCAGCACAGCCATGATTTCTTCAGGAAGGCTTTGTAATGGCTGCGATATTTCTTTTAAAGTTGGTGTAACTTCAGGGTGTAACAACCACGTTTTGAAGCAAGACTTCTTTCCTTTTACGTTTTGGCGTTTATTTGCAGTCCCAGTTATTAGCCATAACTCTTGCAGGCCACTCTCAATTTAAGTTTGATGATATGATATCAATAACACCAAAGCATCTGTATCGGAAGATCTAATCAAAATACGCCTAATAGGATCAGGATCTTTTGCGTGAAGTACGATGCGGCCATCAGCTTCTTCCGCATGTGTTCCTATTCATAAGATCAGGCAGAACAGGGAATTAGGCGTATTTTGATTAAATCTTCCGATACACATGTTTTGGTGTTATTGATATCATATCATCAAACTTAAATTGAGAGTGGCCTGCAAGAGTTATGGCTATTAACTGGGACTGCAAATAAACGCCGTTATGGCGATGTTCATAAAATAGCAAATACTTTGGGTCCTGACAGATCAACTGCTCTTCGTGACTTTCACGCCTCTACAGGGTGTGACACTACTTCTTACTTCCATACAAAAGGAAATACGTCTTGCTTCAAAACGTGGTTGTCACACCCTGAAGTTACACCAGCTTTGAAAGAAATATCGCAGCCATTACCTTCCTGAAGAAATCATGGCTATGCCGGAAAAGTTCACCTGCTACCTATATGACACACAAATAGCACATTCGTCGGACAACTTGGTACGCAAGGAGCTATTTGCTACTAAAAATAAATTGGTAACCAGCATCCCACCAACATCGGCAGCATTACATAAACACGCGCTCCGTCTCACATATCAAGCAGGCCAGTTATGGGGTGATATGCACTTATTCTTGATGATGCCATTGCCATCCTCTTGGGGTTGGAAGTCATCTAATGGCAGTTGGGAACCGCAATGGTCTGATGCCAGGGAGATGGCGTGAATTATCATACCTGGACCATTGCGGCTATAAAAAAGGCTGCGAAACAATGCGCTGCACGTGTCGGAGGGTGGGTCTACCCTGTACAGTGCAATGCAGCACTTGCAAAGGCAACTGCAAAAACGAAAGGTACTTATAGATAAACCACGCCAAACTGTCCCGCCCCTCCATTGATATTTCAATACTACACACATTGAAATAGTAATGGAAGTTAGTTTGGCGTAGTTCATCTCTATATATTTAATTTAATTATATTAGGTATATTTTGTTCTGATTTCATATGAATTTTCTTTTCTTTCAGTTCATCCACATCGGACGAAGATGATAAAGAGGAATAAATTTGAACCCACAGGTATAGGTACCTTAAGGCGGATGGCGCTTACGCTATTATTAACGCCGCTCCAATACTATTGCGGTGCTAAGCGACGTAAGCGCCAGCCGCCATAACTTTTCCCGTGATGGTTACAAATAATAAGCGGAAATACAATTTATTTATTTATTTATAGCTCAATAAATAAAGTAAATATGTTTTCAGTTCTTTTTTTACCTTTAAATCATCAAAATTCTCAGTTTTGACACGAGCCGCGCGAGCGGGCCGTTTCGGACGGCAGTTACGCGCTTTTTGAAATGCGTATAGTTCAAAAACTACTCAACGGATTGTTAAGATTATTTTTTTATTTTGCAGGAAATATTATCAGGTTTCATTTAAATGAAAGAATATGTGATCATAGAATAGAATATTTAATTGTTATTTTCATTAGAAGGAAAAAAATTAAAGAAAAAAAACACAATTTTCTTAATATTCGGCCGCCATCTTTAATTTATTAAATGCCATATTTTTTATTCGATTACAAGTGTCAATACGAATTAATCGATATATCAATCACTAAAATCGGTGCAGCCGTTTTGTGTCTATATTTTTTTTAAATATTGCAGCCGCTATTTTGGAAAAGGTCCGCCATCTTGAATTCTAGTGAATGAAATTTGTGTTTCCTCGGATGAAATCATTCAGATTGGTCCCTAGTATCACTGGGCAAAGCGGCTTGCTTTCTGCCAAAAATGCAGTTTCTTTTCGCTAAGCTCTATCACTATAACTCTACACCTTAGTCAAAATATGTGGCTTGGCTGTTTTGCTACCGCCACATGGGCATAAGGTGAAAAACTTATTATAATCATTATTTTTAGGGTTCCGTACCTCAAAAGGAATAAAACTGAACCCTTATAGGATCACTCGTGTGTCTGGCTGTCCGTCTGTCACAGCCTATTTGCTCCGAAACTACTGGACTAATAAGTTGAAATTTGTCTATAACCCAAAGACATACATGTAAAGTAAATATGTAATATAAATTTAAATAAAGGGGTCACTTTTGAGATTAATGATAAATAGAAGAAAAAAAACTATATCTTTGTTATATATCAAATGAAGGGGCTCATTTTAGAATTAGAATCTCAAATATATTTTTTTCATAATTTTAAAATAAATAGTTTAGAAGTTATATAAGAAAACAGGCAAAAAATTAACATTACCCTTATCTCCGAAACTACTGGGTCTTTTTATTATGAAAAAAATACACATATTAGCTCTTTACCTATAGATGACAGGAAAACCTATTAGAAATGTGGAGCTAAGCGTGAGCAGGCCTATGGAACTCTCTGCGCGAGCTCTGATTAATACCTACGAATCTGCTCCCGTTCACGGTAGAAAAGCAAGCCAGTTGGTTGCCACACGCGCTCACGTACGCACGTCACCGCGCGCCGCACTGTCAATTTTTACGATAGTTACACGTACGGCGGGATTCGGGAAATGAATTAGAGATGCACTAGACAAGAAATAGTAAAGATATGTGACGTTCCACGGCAAAAGGTACCATTGCCCCGACTGAATATTGGAGTGGCGATAATAATAAGCGTAAGCGCCAGCCGCCATAAGGTACCTTTTGCCGTGGAACGTCACATATCTTTACTATTTCATATCTAGTGAATGTCTAACGGCGCGATATCTTAAAGTTCGAATCGCGCGGGTAGTAGGTACCTACCTACTATTGAATTTCTTTAATTAAACATGTAATGTTTAATATGTGTGACAAATGTATAGATTTAGATATCTATCTATTTGAAATAGGTAGTAATTTTTTAATTTATTTTGGTACTTAAATGTTTATTTTAACGACAGTAAGTTTACACCGGAAAGTGCCTACTCATTTTTGCTCTGGTTAACTTATAATTAATTACCTTTATTCATGGGGTTTCTATTATTTTTCTTTACTATGTAACATTAATCTCTAACTGGTTTTAAATTACACGAAGTTTTAAAACTAATTCTTGCTGGGATTATTGCGCGGTTTATAAAACGGCGTAAACACTGCGGTTACTGCAGGGACATATGACCTTTTAAAATGACTATTTCGCAAACACTAAAGCATAATCGGAATATTAGGTATAATTTAAGATTTAGCTTTCCTTTTATTTCACTCCTCTGTTTAAGTGGGTATTTATTTATCATTTCTAAGCGTCAGCAACCCTAGCGTTGTGCCGGTGCGCGCGGTGCGGGGAGCGGCGCGTTGAAGGTCACTCCATTGTATTTTTGTGTAGGTATCAAAACGGTAGGTATTTGCGTTTTGTTTGAGAGATAAGTATCTGTTCGTAAGAACTATTGTATAATCTGTGGCGTGAGTCCGACTTAAGTACTTAGTTTTTGATCCGATCCCTACGGGTTTTTAAAAGACATTTTACTCACTTTTCACTAAAAAAACATATTGTTAAAAATTGTGTAATGTACGGAACCCTTGGAACGCGAGTCCGACTTGCACTTGGGCGGTTTTTTTATTATACATACAATAGTTCTTGTAGAAACGAAACGGCCGAGCCACATACTTTGACTAAGGTGTAGAGCTAGTGAAGTTAGGGCTTGTAGAGTTAGAAGCTTGGCAAGAGATCTGATAACTTTTTGACAGTGCGAGCCTTATGGTTTCGTCTGGGCAACATTTTACATCAAAATGTTTTTGGTGGGATTTCACTTCTTTTTGTAAGTTGCTTATGACAATCTTCCATCCCCTAATTTAAAGGGTTGGGGGTGATTTACTATTAAAAATCCTGAAATAAGTATCTGGGGGCATCTGTTACACAATGTACTTCTTACTGATTCCCCATATAAACCCTTCACCCCGTAAGGGTAAACTTTGGGGTTGAAATCTGCCTTCACCCCGTAAGGGTAAACTTTGAGGTTGAAATCTATTCTATATCCTTCCCCATAACAATACCTATCTACATACCAAATTTCAACTAAATCGGTTCAGCGATTATTGATTCCCCATACAAGATTAAACCCCCTCATCATCCCCTTAGGGATTAAAAAATTCAAGTTTTTGAATTTATTTGTTGTTTGTGTACTAAAACTATCTTACATATCAAATTTCAGCTTCTTAGAGGACTTCAGGAAGTACCCTAAAGGTATTGATAATCATCAAGTGAGTGAGTCATTGACGAAATCGAAGTATAAGAGCTATGCAATTGATATGCTTAATAAGTCCGAGAACTTTGTTTATCTAGTATAATCCAACCCCAAGTTATGAGGGTTCCAAAAAACGACGAAGCACTTCGAGAAAAGGTAGATAGTGCCCTTGCGCTTTGCTCGTCTTGGCGGGGGCACTGCCGTGCCCCCAGATGTTAAAACATAATAATAATAAAGATTTATGTTTAGTGACTTTAGTTACCTACTATTTTCTCGTAAACTAGACAATTTTTATATCTTTAGTTAATAAGGCCCAAAAGAATTATTTTTAACTTATTATAAATATCCTCTTGTTGTGAAGTACCAAATATTGTTATTTGTATATGTATAACTCTTAAGTTAAAAACAATAAAATCTGTTATTGTCTACTGTCAAAATGATTATTTTTTGCGGGATTAAGTAATACCCTGCTAGTGTTCAATAAGGCCCACAATAGGACTTTTATAAAAGGTATATTTTCCAAGAGTATCGTAATATTTTTATAACTATTTTGGTATAATGAAGAAACTTCAATAAATAAGATACCTATTTGAGTGAGTTTTTCACACTTAATATCCTGTTTATTAAAAAAAAAACATTTTAATTTAAGGTGGGCCGTATATAGGCATATACGGCCGACACGGAATATACAATAAGGTGAGGTCACTTACCTTATTGTATATTCAATATGTATACGTGTAATATTGAGCAGTTGGTTTATAATATACATAATATGATATTGACGTTGAATAGGACAGGACATGACAATAGGAACCAGAAATAGGTATAGTCGGTCAAACCAATTTGTCAGTAAATAAAAACAAAAAACTATATTCATCCTTTTCTTTTGGGTGCTAGTACTAGTGTAAGTCAAAGATAGTATGATTATTCTCTCTATGTTTGAAATGAGACAGTCCTTTGACAAACTATGGTAAAAAATAGTTGTGAATATCATGTACATTTTTATTACAATTTCGAAATTCAAATGTTCTTCCTAATCAACTCGGCCACTAAACTAACTGATAACTTGGTATCCGATCCGCTAACTCGGCTAATGAATCGCCAATTCGCCAACTCTCCGAGCCGAGTCAACGCTATCACACTGCTACTAAGGCCATTCAAAAATAAACCTTAATTCGAGAGCCCGAAGGTTCTTATATGACAAACAATACATTATGACTTAATACTTTATGGGAAACAAAGGGACCCCTTTAATTTCACGTAATGTCCGCATCTAATTTATATATGTCCACAGTAAACAAACAAATGAATGATAAGAAAAGACAGACAGTGCTGTGAGCGGGAGGTGGGGCGAGGCGAGGGGCGAGGTATAGGTAGGCTATGTAATGATAGGCTCTCGGGCGCCGCGCCGGCGACACTGACGGACCAGCGCGGCGTATGTATGAATTTCGCGCCTTTTTAAATATATTTTACTATTACAATGCAAGCTACACACCGAGATTTCTTATTTTCCATAATATGGCTGCGTATATTATTTTATAGTAATAAACCTTCTTCGACCGTTTTGATTATCTTTTTTATTTATGACATTAATAAGATTCTGACTTTCGACAAATGTCATCATTGCCGCACATTATCAAACAAATTGTCAAAAGCACTGCCAATGATTAATACAGTATGTTTCTTTTTGTTGTCGATTATTGGAAATAACTTTTGTTTGATAATTTATTTATTTATCTTTTGTTCTAATTAAAAAATATTACCATTAGAGCATTTCTGAGAAGTAACCCTATGTGGGATTTCAGGGTTTGTCCAATGGCTAAGGTCCCCCTGTATATAATAATAGACGTGAAGAAACTTAAATAAATGAGAAATCTATATTGAGTGTGTTTATCATGATATCCTCATTATTTATGAAAATATTACAGTTTGAATTAAGGTGGGCCTTAGATGTTTCACCTACCATAGTATAAAAATCCATCGCATGTTATAAAATCTTGTTTCCATACTTTGCATGGGCCGTAATCGCGTAGACATCGGTTCTATACGCTCACTCACTAGAAGATTTTATTTGATTTTATTAATTACATATAGCAGCGGCCGGCAACAGGCGGCTGCAAGCCCCCCTGTCTATTTTGTATGAAACATTGACTAATGACAATGTCTGATAAAGTCATTAAATATTCACCAAGTGCGGCCCGCGTCAACATCGTTAACTACTAAGTGGCCCTTGGTACACACAAGGATCAATTACACAGGATATCCTAATTCGACAGTTTGGAAATTAACACAAAAACAGTGTAAAGTGTCTAAGGAACTTGCTAACTATGTAAACAAACCGTCATATAGAAATCATCATTCAGTGACATTTCAATATGGCGGTTTGTTTACATAGTTGGCAAGTTCCATATAATGACACTTTACATATAATAATATTATGTTATAGATTATAATAGCATGAATATCACAATACGTATAGCGTAGCCCTTGTGAATTCGTTCAGAGAACAAGAAAATAAATATAACTCGATCGCTGAAGATCTCTAAACCTCTAACTTTATGGCCAATTTGTTGAGTTTTTGCCCTTATACCCTTATTCTATCCGGTCGGCCCCAGTCATTAACCCGATGATGGTCGACGCAGTTAACGTGACCTTTCGTACACCTTATTGTTATTGTTGTGATTGTTTTATTATATTTTTTGTTGAATTTATTGTGCACCATATAATTGTATTTGCATGCATTTAAGTATGTTTTATTGCAAATAGAGTGATTGATTGATTGCAACGAGATAAGACCTTTTAAATGGAATGGGAGAATACAGTAGGTATAAGTACATCAAGGTCCCACAACTGTAATCGAAATTAAATGCACATGTACCTACAGTCACGGTCATAAATGTGCATAACCCTTTGTATTTACTATGAATGACCGTGAGTGTACATTTACATTCCAATTTAAATTCATAAAGTTATGTAACTACTCGTAACATATCATTATTATTTTCACCACACAAGCTCGGAAAGGCTTACTTTGCACTTCAAAAACGGATAGCAAAGTCGCAGTTTGCTATCAGTAATTCACATGTGAGGCAAAGTAATCAAATGCAAATTTTGAGTTGTTTTCTTATGTTTGCTGGTAGAATTGACTTTTAAATGATGATTTTGGATAATAAATATTTAATAACATTCATTTGATATTGATTTGGTTTGATTTTGTTTGATATTTTACATTTAATATTTGCTTCGGGTTGCGGGTCGCGACGCTCAAGATTTCATTTTTCGAACCACTCGCTACGCTCGTGGTTCAATTTTGGAATTTTTCGCTTGCTCGGGTATCAATATTAGCGGTTAAACAACAACTTTGCCCCCTTGTAAAACAAATAACTATTTTAGCTTTTCAGTTCGCTTTAAAATTCAGCAGTCGTGTTTTAAATTATTTAATTAATTAATTTTTTACAGTCCTCAAAGGACCACCACACAAGATTCATTCTATATTTTGCTGAAGTTTTGTATCACTTTATTGACTTTTGCGGGAAATTTCCCCTGTAGCCACGTAGTCCGACTGTTTAGTCCGACTAGTCGGACGACGTGGATTTATTTTTCCCGTTGGTTGGTCTATCGGACTGCATGGAATCGCAATTCCATCTCGCCCGAGTGATCGGTCTACCTGGCCTTTTTAATTCCTGTTAGATCGACTAATCGGCCTGCATGGATTCGCAATTCCGCTTATAGCAGGAGATCTAAGGTCCCGTTTTCTAAGGGGACCTTGCATTTTGGAGACAAAGCAAACCGCTTGGAACAGGTGTTCCTGGGGGTGACCTGAGCTGATTAAGCCCGGTTGCCAAGAGGTTCCCCCCAGTAGGTGGGCAGGGGAGGGGGGGTAAAAGTGCCTCCGGCGCGCCTCACTCTAAGCTTTATATCTGCATACATCTCGCAACTATATCAAGTTTGGTGTCATTTTCGTATAATTCGAGGATGAAGAATTCATTTCTGTGACTACATTTTCACTCACCCATACAAAAAATTCGAAAAATTCAAAATTCAAAAAAAATGTTTAGATTTTTTTTTCGAAAATCCTCTACAAAATGTATACTATGAGGATTTGCTCTAGAAAAAAAATACATGTGAATAGCCCAGTTCTCCTACTATACAGAATAGTAAACTTGTCAAACATTTTTTTTCATAACTATGTTAAAAAAAATGTTTTGTGTCGCGCGGCGTACTTGCATTGTAAGAGTGGTATGCAACGTTTAGGATTTTTAAGTATGTTTAGATGATTTCTGATAAGTTGTTATTCTTCTGGTGGTAGATTACATTAATAAATTACTTCTGGACGTGATATATATACAAATATAAATTAAATATATAAATAAAGATGTTGGGAAAACTTTCGCTAATAGAGTTAAGTATTATAAATGTGATAAAATTAACATAGGAGATGTTTGTTAAAAAATGCGGGTTAAAATAAGATATTATATTGTTCTTAATTGCCATTACATGCCCATGGGACTGTGCATTTTAGGTTTTTTTTTAACGCAGTTGCACCTCCCTGCGCATTTTGTTTTGCAGCGGCAACGAATAAGCTCTAAACAAGCAGCAGCCGCCGCAGGTAGGCTTGTCCATATGGGCTCCCAATAACCTTGTTGTTTGGACCAGCCCCAGTCAGCAGGGCATGGTGGCTGTTGCTGAGGGGCTATAATCTGTCCCCAAACATAGACCAAATCGCGCCGTGCGCCAAAAACCACCGTGTCGCCGAAATAATTTTCAACCAGGTTGACAAGGTGCAGAAAACCCTAGAGGCAAAGCAAACCGCTCTATGTGCGTTCCTTGATGTTGAAGGTGCTTTCGACAATACGCCCACAGAGACCATACTCAATGGTATGAAATCAAAAGGAGTAGACGAAATCACCAGATGGGTACATAGCATGCTCTCAAACAGAGTAGCCACTCTGACCATCAATACTATATATAGAGCATGAATTTTATACCACTAAAGGGTGCCTACAAGGAGGCGTTTTATCCCCACTATTATGGACCCTAGCAGTGGACCAACTTCTTGCAATCATGTCAGGCCAAGACTTTGATACACAAGGATATGCCGACGACCTTGTAGTCATCGTCAAAGGCCCTTGCCTCAACACAATATCCAACCTAATGCAAGGAGCTCTAAACACAATGTTCAAATGGTGTAGAGAAAATGACTTGTCCATTAATCCGAGCAAGACTGTAATAGCCATTTAACCATTCACAAGGAAACGGAAGCTCGATAAACTCACCAAAACCAAGACTTAATGGACAAATAATACCGTTCTCGGCAGAGGTCAAGTATCTAGGGGTCACCTTTGACCAAAAGTTAACTTGGAACCCTCACCTGAGAAACATTATACAAAAAGTGAAAATGGCCATGTGGTCATGCTGTCGAATGGCAGGAGCAAGATGGGGCTTAAGATCCAAATTGCTATGTGTATAACCACATAGCAATCTACTACACAGCGGCCTCCGCAGTCTGGTGTAACAAAACCAGCCAAACAGTAACAGGCGCCTATTCTCGACACCGGGAGCGGCCCTAGATGCACTGCTGGACAACATACCACTCCACTTGCAGGTGCAAAAGGAGGCCAAGCAGTGCGTCTACAGAATATGCACGCTAAACAGGCCAAAATGGCGCTCTCAGGCATTAACCAATCTAAAGGCCTGGGTTTTTGCGAATAGAGCCCTTAGCATGCCCACTGATGACACTCACACCGAATGTCATCTCACCAAACTGTACACAGTAGAAATACCTCCTAGAGACAAATGCATCAACAACCAAATGTACGTCGAAGAGGGAAGCCACATCTGGTATACAGATGCTTCCAAGAATGGCAATGATGTAGGATGTAGGATCTATGGTGAGAGATCTAAGCTCAGAGCTAGCGTCAGCATAGGCACATTGGCCTCAATCTTCCAGGCAGAAGTCTTCGCCGTCAACAAATGTGCGGAGATCAACCTGGATAGAAACCTAAGGCACCAGCTTATCTACATCAACTCAGACAGCCAGGCTGCTCCGCTGGCACTAGAATCCCTTGAGTCAAACTCAAAACTAGTCCAGAACTGTAAAACAAACCTAAATGCACTGGTTTACTCCAACAAAGTTACACTTAGATGGGTACCAGGGCACTCCGACATTAACGGAAACGAAGAAGCAGACGAACTTGCTAGAAAGGGCGCAGACACACCCCTGGTCGGCCCAGAACCCTTCTGTGGAAGCACAAAACGAGATGCATATTCTCTGCTCAGCAACTTAGAAAAAACGAGAGCAATCGATTGGTGGAAGTTCGTTAAAGGACAAGAACACTCGAAAGCTCTGATCAAAGGGTTCAACAGCAAAACTGCTAAGGAGCTTTTAAGACTCAAAAGGCACAAAACCTGCGCGGTGACCAGAATACTGACTGGACACTGCAAGTTGAACAAACATATATGTTTCAAATTGGCAAGAACCAAGATGCGACATGCAGGCTCTGTCAGGAGTCAGAGGAGACTGCAATGCACATTCTCTGTTCTTGTGGACTACTAATGTCAAAAAGAAGTACCTACCTAGGGCGACACGTAGTGCAACCCTATGAGGTACAAAACATTACGGCCCAAAGAATCTGGAACTTTCTGGATGCAACGGGCATTAGTAATGAACTTAAAGGGCCGTCACAATAGATCAATGCTGGTCAATGCGACACTCAAAGGCCCACAACACCACAATAATAATAATAATGTCCCGCGGGGGCAGCTTGTGGCGAGCTGACAGTGAGTGACAACACCGCGGACCCCTTTTCCAGAGGGCCCTGTCATCTGGCCCTCGCCTCTGTGCTTGCCTTGATTGGCCGGCCAGAATGGAGTCGCAAGAGCGGGACCTATGCTCCAGGTTCGAAGTGTAAAATGTCATAACGCCGGCGGCCTGCTGAACGGATTACCGGGATCTGGCTACCGCAGACTCACCTCTCGACAACCTCACAGCCACTCCAAAGTGTTGCCCTGTTGTCGCACTGTGCGTGCGGCCATTTACAATTTGTCATTTACAATTTTGAGACTGATTGTCACGGCAGGTGTCCGCTAGTCTCTCCCATAGCCCATTATCCAGTCCATCCAACTTTCAAATCTATAGCCCATGACCTTAGTTCCCATCGCAGCACAAATGTGCTGCACTGTAATAGTCTTTGCACCTGGCGGGGACCATCTCCGGATGTATCACATTGTGCGTTCGGGGATAGTATCCACCACATGTATCCCTTGCTTTTAGATTAACGTGCCTTAAAGGGCCTCTGCGCTGTTGGCTTCGTCCCCACGTACGCCTCCCAAAGGTCCGGGACCCCATGGTCCCGAGATATGGAAAAGACATGCAAATAATAATGTTAATTTTATCACATGTATAATACTTAACTCTGTTGGCGAAAGTTTTCCCAACATCTTTATTTATATATTTAATTTATATTTGTATATATATCACTTCCAGAAGTAATTTATTAATGTAATCTACAACAACATCTACAACAGAAGAATAACAACTTATCAGAAATCATCTAAACATACTTAAAAATCCTAAACGCTGCATACCGCTCTTACAATGCAGGTACGCCGCGCGACACAAAACATTTTTTTTAACAGAGTTATGAAAAAAAATGTTTGACAAGTTTACTATTCTGTATAGTAGGATAACTGGGCTATTCACATGTATTTTTTTTCTAGAGCAAATCCTCATAGTTAAATTTTTTTAGAGGATTTACGAAAAAAAAATTTAAAGTTTTTTTTTGAATTTTGAATTTCTCGAATTTTTTGTATGGGTGAGTAAAAATTTAGTCACAGAACTGAATTCTTCATCCTCGAATTATACGAAAAAGACACCAGACTTGATATAGTTGCGAGATGTATGCAGATATAAAGCTTAGAGTGAGGCGCGCCGGAGGCACTTTTACCCCCCCTCCCCTGCCCACCTGCTGGGGGGAACCTCTTGGCAACCGGGCTTAATCAGCTCAGATCACCCCCAGGAACACCTGTTCCGAGCGGTTTGCTTTGTCTCCAAAATGCAAGGTGGTGGACCTTAGATCTCCTGCTATTAGTTCGAGTGATCGGTCTACCTGGATTTTTTTTTCCTATTAGATCGATTAATCGGACTAGAAACTCTCACCGGGATAAATCAATATAATAAAAACAATTAAGTACATGTTTTTTTATTGTTAATTAATGTAAATACAAATGCAATGCTTACAGATTTTGATATAGATGTCGCTTTCTTTTAAGAGCGATTGGCTTGGAAAGGCTCGCTCTTTAAATGTTGATAGTATTCATTTTAGTGTGGTTAAGGAAAGTTTTATTTTAAAACAGAAAAGTTGTTTTGTTATGTTAAATTATTCAATTAGATATATATAACAATAAAAAAACATGTACTTAATTGTTTTTATTATATTGATTTATCCCGGTGAGAGTTTCTAGTCCGATTGATCGATCTAATAGGAAAAAAAATGCCACGTATACCGATCCATGCGAATGCGAATTGCGAATCCATGCAGGTCGATTAGTCGATCTAACAGGAATTAAAAAGGCCAGGTAGACCGATCACTCGGGCGAGATGGATTTGCGTTTCCATGCAGTCCGATAGACGAACCAAAGGGAAAAATAAATCCACGTCGTCCGACTAGTCGGACTAAGCAGTCGGACTACGTGGCTACAGGGAAAATTTCCCAAGTTAAGCCGCGTCCAACCAAGAGCAGTTGAACCTCACAGAGTAGGTAATTTTCTATTTTTTTTACCAGGTAGGATTTCGTTTCATGCAGCCGCCGCCGGACTAACAAGACAAAAGGTAAAGGCAATTGGCGTACTACTTACGTAGACCTTATCTCGTCACAATAAGGTTTACGAAAGGTCACGTTTACTGAGTCGACCATCACCGGGTTAAGTAATGAATGGGGTCGCTCGGATAGAATAAGGGTAAGTATAAGGGCAAACACTCACGAAATCTGCCATAAAGTTAGAGGAAGAGGAAGTTAGAGGTTTTGAGATATCTTTGTTGTTTTGCTATAGACAAAACTGTTGTATTCTTTTTTTTAATTTTTTTCACGCACTTGCCTATGTTTTAATCTGGTCAGTGATAGTGACTGATAACAATTTCACGGTGTAGGTATATAATAATATTCTTTTGGGGTTGCCTTGCCTAAATAAGTGGTAATTTCTTGCCAAAATACTATTTGTAATTATCCTATGTGTTGTTTGTTTTTACCGGCACTAAAAGTTCGAGTGTGTAGCCTTATCACGAGTTTACCATATATTATTCTCTAGCGACTGCGTAACTTACTCTCTATATATACATCTTGGTTGCACTAATATGCCAGAATGACATACGGCTCGATTCGGAAAATGAATTAGATTTCTACTAGACTTCAACAAGTTACGATACGGATAATTTAAAGATATTTGTAAGATAGATATTTATGTCAAATTTGACGTTTCCGCGATTCTGGAGGTCCTCTTGAACGATTTCATAGTTGACTAATATGCCAGTACAAGTGAGATAGTGAGATGCATATAAAGTAAGTTACGCAGACGCTAGCGAATATACATAATGTCAGTGTCAACTGTCAAACTGGTAAGGCTACTGATACTCAATGTGTCTAATAGTGAAAATTGAAGAAAATAATAATGCTTGTATTTCTTTTACAGGGTCAGACTGTCTTCGTATTTATTTATTTATCTGACGTGACGTTTGGATTTTTCATTCATTTATTAATCGGTATTTGGCTAATTATTGCCAGAGATAATAAACAGGCTTACACTATACCTCTCACAATTATCATCGCAAGTGAGTGTTTATTGTGTGTGTTATACATTAAGTAATTAAAGGACATTCTTACACGAATTGACTAAGCCCCATGTAAATATTAATATTAGTTAGGTATTAATAATATACATACCTACATACAAATGTTTTCGTCATTGCCTCGTATTTTTAGACCGAGAGTGTATTTAGTGGACCGGCCAGCGAAAGAAAAGTCTTCTAGAAATCGATTATCGCTCATGTCGTCTTGGGTATGGGTGAATACGCTATCGATGCATTCAGTGTAATGCCCTGAACCCAAATATATGACAAGCGTGAAAGTGGTGGGGGTAGTTGCTGTGACGTCATAAAGTCGGCAGTACAAACTTTTTATTTTATTTTCGTTTAAACATACTATGTGGGGTACCAAATGAAAGGGCTTTATAATTAGATCACAAACATATAACATACTGTGACATTTTCAATACTTGGTCTAACAAATTATTAGAAAACGTTCAAAAATTTTACAATCCACAGTTGACTTCGAACTGCTATAAATTGAAAATGGCTGAATGGATTAGTCCAAAATACATACCAAGTGACTGTGAATATCCTTTACATAATGTTAAAAAATAATTAACCAGATATATAAAAAAATAAGAAAAGTACATCAAGTTGAAAAAAGCATAATTTTCTGTTACATTAAGACAAGACAAGACAAGACAAGACAAATTATTTATTTGTAAACATAGGTAACAGTGTTGGATAGGTACAAAAAGTATCTGAGAACGCTATGTTTCGCCGACAGGCATACAAATTAGAAATTAGGTATACACATACCAATTAAATTACATTATTACATTACATTATTTTACATTACATTATTACAAGTAAATATACTTAACTAAAGAAATTAATCAATTATACAATAACTTAATCATAATTGCGCGTATTACAAATTCATAATTATTTATTAAAATCTATTCATATTTTTATGTCAATAAGTCATGCATATATACAATACTTCTAATTCACCAATTACTTACAAGCTAATTTAAAGTGTCACCAAGAAACTCTGGCAACGAATAATAGCACTTAGAAATTAATAAATTATTCATTATTTTTTAAACAAGTGCAATGGTTTCATTCTTAGAGGTATAGGAATTTTGTTAAAGATCTTGCTCGCCAGACAAAACACACTTTTCCGCATTAATGCAGTACGAGAATATACTGTACAAAGGTTGTCAGCACGGTAGGTATCTCTGTTAAATATCTGTGACACTTGTTTAAATAAATGCAGATTTGTTTTTACAAAAACAGCAGTTTCAAATATGAAGAGGCACGGTAGAGTCAACAGATTTAGTTTTTTTTAATACGGAACACAGCTATCTAATTGATGCAGACCACACATTGATCTTATACATCGTTTTTGTGCTTTGAATACGATCTCCCTGTTGGTTGAATTCCCCCAATATATAAGACCATAGCGGAGGGTTGACCCAACGTAACCATGATATGCGGCAATTACTGTTTCAATGTTTACTATCTTCGATAATCTGTAAAGAGCGTATGCATATTTACTTCGCTTTGTACAAATTTCCTCCGTATGTGGTTTCCAAGACAACTTGCTATCAATAGTTAGTCCCAAAAATTTAGTTTCTTCAACCGGTTCAATAGTAAGTCCTTGATAATTACAATGTATAGGCAACATGGGTGTGTTTTGTCGAAAGTGCATTATTTTAGTTTTATTAATATTTATTGTCAGATTATTAACATTAAGCCATCTTATTATATCATTTATAGTATCATTAATTTCCATTTCATAATTATTAATATTTTTACATTCAATTATAACTGTACTGTCTGCAAATAAGACCATAGGGTGCTTGACATGTTTAGGGAGATCGTTGATGTAGAGTAGAAATAATAGTGGCCCTAATACGCTACCTTGAGGCACACCATACCTCAACATACGCACATCCGATTTGTATGACCTTTCCTCTTTCGTATTCAAACATATTTGAGTCAGTTCCGTAGTCTGCTCTCTGTTACTTAAATATGATTGTAAAAGATCCCAAACATTTCCGCGGATACCATATGTGTGATGAATCAAAGTCCTTCGTACAATCAATGACTTTTATTTTACTGCAACTTCTTACTTCAACACTCTTTAACAATATTTAGTTAACAAGCCGTAACCTTCGTGCTACATGTTACTGGTTCAAGCGCCAAGCGAGAATGATCCCTCCATCCCATGGTAAGTTACATTTTATACTTTTCCCTCATTCGAATTGGCGGGTAGGAGAGAAGGGTCATTTTCGCGACTACCCACAGATTAATTAACAAATATTCGGGTAAACACAAATCACATTTTTAATCACTACCCACTGAATGCCATAAGTTTAACATAACTCACGCAAAATAATTATAATTTATTCTTGAAATCTTATGAAATATCACACTCGGCCATCCGACTGCGTGCTACCTCCGGTGCACGATCAACAATAATATCACACTCGGCCGTGTTGCCTATTGCCTTTTCAATTCTATTAGTTAAAAGTAGTCTGTTTATACAATACCAATACTCTTCATTGTACACCAGAATACAATAAAATAATACAAAGAATTACAGCAACTCAAGTAGAGGTAAACTTCAAATTATTTAATTTACTCATGGTAGCAGGTATTGCAGATGTAAACGGTATTTATTCTTCAGACTAGTATTATTGTTACATAAAAAGGGATATTTAAATACCTACTTTTACTACTAATCATGTAAAGGTTCACGAAATACATCGTCCACACTGTCAACCCCTTTACTTTTACTAAAATTTACATCCCCATACGATAAGTTATTTTACCTAATTACACGCAGGGTTATAGACACATTATTATCGGCACGTGCTTATAGAATATAAGCCCAAATTTCATTGCATTTATTTTAGTACTGTAACATACTTATTTTCAATTAAGTTCTACTTAAGTATAACAAACATGACGCGAGCAATAAAATATTGCCTGATATATTAGAATAAGAAGAAAGAAACAACTACCACAGCATGAGCGATAATAATTGACATCAATAATCGAATTTTTAGACCTTCCATAGTAAATGTAGGAACTGTTTATGGAAATAATGTTTTGGGGAAGCTACGTGATTACATTAACGGCTTACTCAGGTTTGTAATTAACAGATGCAATTATCTAATGATTTTTTTCTCTGAATTCCGATTTTTTTTTTATTACACTTTAGTTACAAACTTGATGACGTCCTCCACTGTAAGTCCCTCTTGAGCGTCGCCTTCTTCGTACTGGTCCTCTGAGAGAGGCGCCGTCGTCAGCGCCTGCTGTGGTGACGGCATCTGTCTTCAGGCACCTCCCGCTCGGCTGTCGCAGTCCACAGCGTCCTCTGTGGTAGATTCACCGTCGCTGATTTTCAGCGTCTACCGCTCGCGACTCTGCATCCGTCGTGCTCGTAACGACAGTCTAGGTGATCTCGGGGTGTCAATATCGGAATCCATTTTACCCTGTAATTAAATTTCAGTGCGCTGCATGATTGGTTGTTAAACTTTGTTATCACCCTACGCCAGCGAGTTGTTAAACTCTTTAAACTCAAAATAAACTGTTTAACTCAAAATAAAACTCTTTAAACTGTTTAACTCAAAATAAAACTCTTTAAACTGTTTAACTCAAAATAAAACTCTTTAAACTGTTTAACTCAAAATAAAATTCTTTAAACTGTTTAACTCAAAATAAAATTCTTTAAACTGTTTAACTCAAAATAAAATTCTTTAAACTGTTTAACTCAAAATAAAACTCTTTAAACTGTTTAACTCAAAATAAAACTCTTTAAACTGTTTAACTCAAAATAAAATTCTTTAAACTGTTTAACTCAAAATAAAACTCTTTAAACTGTTTAACTCAAAATAAAACTCTTTAAACTGTTTAACTCAAAATAAAACTCTTTAACTCAAAACGAACTCTTTAACTCGATCTCGATTCAACTCTCTAACTCGATTCAACTCTCTAACTCGATTCAACTCTCTAACTCGATTCAACTCTCTAACTCGATTCAACTCTCTAACTCGATTCAACTCTCTAACTCGATTCAACTCTCTAACTCTATTCAACTCTCTAACTCGATTCAACTCTCTAACTCGATTCAACTCTCTAACTCGATTCAACTCTCTAACTCGATTCAACTCTCTAACTCGATTCAACTCTCTAACTCGATTCAACTCTCTAACTCGATTCAACTCTCTAACTCGATTCAACTCTCTAACTCGATTCAACTCTCTAACTCGATTCAACTCTCTAACTCGATTCAACTCTCTAACTCGATTCAACTCTCTAACTCGATTCAACTCTCTAACTCGATTCAACTCTCTAACTCGATTCAACTCTCTAACTCGATTCAACTCTCTAACTCGATTCAACTCTCTAACTCGATTCAACTCTCCAACTCGATTCAACTCTCTAACTCGATTCAACTCTCTAACTCGATTCAACTCTCTAACTCGATTCAACTCTCTAACTCGATTCAACTCTCTAACTCGATTCAACTCTCTAACTCGATTCAACTCTCTAACTCGATTCAACTCTAACTCGATTCAACTCTCTAACTCGATTCAACTCTCTAACTCGATTCAACTCTCTAACTCGATTCAACTCTCTAACTCGATTCAACTCTCTAACTCGATTCAACTCTCTAACTCAGTTCAACTCTCTAACTCAGTTCAACTCTCTAACTCAGTTCAACTTTAACTCTAACGCTTTAACTATTTAACTCAATTCAACTTTAACTCTTTAACTCTTTACACTTTAACTCTTCAGATCCTAACTCTGACTTTCGACTGTAACGACAAACCCGTACTAAATACCACATCTATGGACTCTCTGGAAGCACACTACATGGCCACACTCATAAACAGCACAGCTACATGGCTGTAGACTCTAGCAGCACACTACATGGCCGCACTCATAAACAACACATCTACATGGCCGTAGACTCTAGCAGCACACTACATGGCCGCACTCATAAACAGCACATCTACTTGGCTGTAGACTCCAGCAGCACACTACATGTCCGCACTCATAAACAGCACATCTACTTGCCTGTACACTCCAGCAGCACACTACATGGCCGCACTCATAAACAGCACATCTACTTGGCTGTAGACTCCAGCAGCACACTACATGGCCGCACTCATAAACAACACATCTACATGGCTGTAGACTCTAGCAGCACACCTACATGGCCTCGCCCATGAACAGCACATCTACATGACTATCGACTTTCTAGCTGAGCACTACATAACCGCACTCATAAACAGCCCATCTACATGGCTGTAGACTTTCTGGTAGCACACCTAATAGATGGCTGCACTCATAAACAGCTGCACTTCTAAACAGCTCGCCTACATGGTTCAAAATAATTCAACTAAATAATCAAAGCGATCACACATAACTGGCTCATTAGACGTTGGGTCTAGCTATAACATACCACCTCCAAACCTAAATGGTACCCGTAATATAGTAGTCTTAATATCCATTTGCAGTGAACTCAATAACAGATCTCATGTGGTTTGTTTGTCCTGTACCCAATGATACTATCAAAACATATATATTCAAACCACTAATCATAGGATCAAGCTCTTGTGTACGTAGTATAATATCAAATATATGTAGGTAATAACGTGGCAACTAGATCGTTCTTCGCGTACTCAGGTAATGGAACATCGGGTCCACGAGCAACATAGCACTTACAAGCTAACTAACTACACCATAACAACCTACATAGGTAATTAACCATTAAATCTGGTTATAGGGTACCGCCTATATGATATGTTACGATATGTAGCTTCCCCATAGTTCAACAATTTATCAATCAGCGCCAGAACATGTAGTTCTCATATTTAATTAAGCAGGAGCGATAACGGACCGCGCGCGCCGTGTGCATACCCCGCCATCAACTCAATATTCATTCAGCCGGTGACCGAAACAATAAAAATTGTAAAACAACTCAAAAAATAAAAATAAAAATAGTCTTGGAGTCGACGAAATGCCGCCCGTTCTTGTAAAGTTAGCACAGCCACTGACAAAACTGATTAACCAATCATTTAATCAAGGAATATTCCAGGACTTACTTAATATCCATTAAATATCCATTATTAAACCCATATTTACAAACGGTGACGTAATCCATCCAAACCAATATCGACCTATCGCACTGTTATCCGACTTTTCGTAAAGTACAGTATTTTATCATTTACATTTTATTTATACATACAGAACATCTTAGGTCATAAAGACAACAGAACACAAATAGTTTAGGATTTTTGGTGGACATGACAAAAGCGTATAAAAAAGTATCACACGAAATCTTACTCTGTAAATCGTACGGGATGGGAATACGCGGCACTCTGTATATTTGGTTCAAATCAAATCGTACCTCGGAGACCGTAAACAATGCGTACAAGTAGAACACTTTGACAAGGACCGCGAGGAACTAAAGACCGTGACATCAAAATCGCGTCATATTGTTTATTCAATTATGTCAATATTTCAGGGAAGCGTTTGTGGATGCCTACTATTTCTTGACCTGCCAAAAATACTTAACACAGACACAACCTTGCGTTATGTTTGCTGACGAAGCCTTTCTTCAAGATCATGGACCAACACTTTGTAATTCAGTGCAGACTGACATAAAGGAATCAAAAAGTGACACAACATTCAACAAAAACTGAAATCATTACTTCTAGAACACGCTTATTACTCAATTGAGGAATCTATATTATCTATGCAAAACGATCATTGATTCCAACACATCGTATTGAATAGGGTTCTAAGTCCTAACGGTTACCTCCCATTATTAATTACTTATTTACCTACTATAACATTTTCACTTATTATAGTTACTAATAATTTTATTTGTAAAAATTGAATGACATGAAAAAATTACCAATAAAAATCTGTATAACAAAGACATTAGGGTCTGACCCGTCTGACTATGATGGTACACCACCTACATGGTGACTACACTGTTAATGACAACGTGTCATTAACCTAATAGAGCCCTTTATTCATTTCAGAAACCAATCAAAGGCGTTATCATGTACGACTTTACTTATTAGATCATTTAGCTCATACCTACTATTTATTAGAATAGATTAAGATCAGTATTCGAGACTCACGTATATATTTAATATGCATGATGTAAATACTTTCAATTTAACGACAGCAAGTATTTAAACTAAATCTGCATGACAACAAAGCACTTCTGTATGTTTCTTGAGTTTCTTCACAATATGGGCTATTTAAATTTAAAACCACTGCGTTAAATGAAATTGTTCCTTTAATGACAATAAACATACCTACTTGCCTATAACCGTACACGTACAATTATACATGTTTGTATCTTAATTGCTAATGGATTCATTAAATATTTATCCAAATCGTATCCAATTTCACTATAATCGCGATCACGTATCGTATGTGCCTATGCTCGGCTAAACATCTACACTGTACACACTAATCGTAAGTAAGTATTCAAATTCTAAAAAAACTTGTAACCACGGTCTTATCTTAACCATGGCTCTTGTAAAAAAAATAAGGTTAACTCGCCCAATACCTGTACCGATTTTGATTACCAGCAGAATTCTAAATTATGTAATAAGTCTGCATTCGTTACTTCAACTTGACCATGATCGCGAATCTACATGTATTCTTAATCAGGTTTTGAGATTACAAGCATTGCAACTTAAAACTTACTACCATAACGTCTGAGTATATAAAATATGTATATGTATACTAGGTACTCACACGTTCTAGTCCTTTTATGGGCGCCGTTGATCACCGCTTCTGACTTGTGATGAATCAAAGTCCTTCGTACAATCAATTACTTTTATTTTACTGCAACTTCTTACTTCAACACTCTTTAACAATATTTAGTTAACAAGCCGTAACCTTCGTGCTACATGTTACTGGTTCAAGCGCCAAGCGAGAATGATCCCTCCATCCCATGGTAAGTTACATTTTATACTTTTCCCTCATTCGAATTGGCGGGTAGGAGAGAAGGGTCATTTTCGCGACTACCCACAGATTAATTAACAAATATTCGGGTAAACACAAATCACATTTTTAATCACTACCCACTGAAAGCCATAAGTTTAACATAACTCACGCAAAATAATTATAATTTATTCTTGAAATCTTATGAAATATCACATATGCGTCTAGCTTTTTTAGAAGTATTGAATGGTTCACATAGTCAAACGCTTTACTTAAATCCATAAATATGGCGCATATATGTTGTCGTTTGTCTATTTTCGAGATTACAGGGTATACCAAATCGTATATTGCCATATTAATAGTTTTATTTTTACGAAAACCCTTTTGTTCAGTAGCTAGCAGATTATACTTTTCCAGATATTTATATAAAGCTTCATATATAACTTTCTCAAATATCTTTGAAAATACCGAGGCTGTAATTAGATATATTGTATTTGTCTCCCTTCTTAAACAGAGGTTTAACAATCACAGGTTTCAGTTGAACAGGATAAATACCACTTGAAATGGATAAGTTCATTATATCACTAATTGGGAATGCTATGATATGGGATACCTGTTTAATAGCTTTAGTACAGATATCATCATGTCCGACACTGTGCTTGTTTTTAAGATTTTTTATGATCGACACGATGTCACAAGGAACAGTCGGCCTCATAATATATAAAGACCCCGGGACGTTCGTCGTAATATTGAGCGGTTCAGCCATTGCCATATCGTTACCTTTAATTTCGTCAATGAAAAAATTATTGAATGCATTCGCCATGTCTGATGGATTAGTTATAGTTATTCCATCCCGAACAATTTTTGAAATCGGTTCTTTAGGCATATTTTCACTAGTATTTTTAATGACTTGCCACGTCGCTTTGGACTTGTTAGTAGCATTTTTTATATAATGAGTATTCTGAGAACGTTGAGTAAGGTTGATGATTTTTTTTAATTTAGCACTGTATGTTTTAAAATTATTTTTATTTAGTATGCTTGGTTGGGTTCTGTATTTCCAGAGCAGTGTCCTTCTTTTTTTACTACATAATTTGATTCCTTTGGAAATCCATTTAGGTTTCTTGATTACTTTTACTTTAATAGTTTTATATGGGAAACACAAAGAATAGAATAGTTGAAACATTTCTAAAAAGTTATTGTATGCTAAATTCGGGTCGGTACAACTGAAAACATCCGTAAACGACAGGCAATTCATACATTCTTCGAATCGTATAAAATTTTGTGGACTTAAGTCACGCCGCTTGATTCGCCAGTATTTCAGAATGCAGGTCTTTTTTACCGGGCATTTCAAAATTTGAGCAGTGTGATCAGACAGACCCAGTTCTACGACTTCGCCCTTACATCCTTTTATATTATGAGCAAAGTTGTCAAGGCAGGTATAAGTACTCTTTCGGGTTGATTCTTTAATTTCTAGGTGTAAGTCGTGATTAAAGAGTAGGTATTCAAATTGAAGGGTCTTATTGTTTCTATTTAGGACATTAATATTGAAATCACCACACAAAATAATTCGTTTTCTAGTGTTATCACATACACTAGAAAGTAAAGCCTCAATTTTATATAAAAAAAAAAATATTAGAGTTGGGTATTCTATATAAACAAATAATAATTATACCGTGACATACTAGTTCAACGGCACAGCACTCAATGGCACATTTCACAGAAAAACTTTTGACATTACTTAGCTCTATGTACTCTAAATTCGATTTAACCAATATACACGCTCCTCCTCTTCGACTATCCCTTGATAAACAGGCAGTGAGTTTGAAATTGGGAATAGTTAGCGAATCTTCAAGGCCATCCAACATGAAATGCTCAGTGATGCATATTACATCGATGGACTTCCCATTCGTTGCTAGGTCTTCCAGGTAGACAGCTAAGGCATCGGCTTTGTTCAGTAACCCTGCGATGTTTTGATGTAGCCAAGATGATGATGTAAAAAACGCCATTGTAATCGTTTCATTTGGTCGTTTAATCGTTTCAATCGTTTCGTTTCGTTTAAACTGCAACTATTATTAAAACAAACAAAAAAACCCGACTGTTGACATATATTTTTGTAGTGGTCTTTTCACTAGCTTTCATTTGGTACCCACATTGCTGCAGTAAGAAAAAAAACAAACCTCCCCCCTCCATTTTTCATTTGCGGGCGTTATTTTCAAAATTTATATAGCCTGTGTCACTAGCATAATTCTGACGAATTCAACCACACCTCCTATGTCAAAGACCATCCAGCCGTTTGGGCTGTAGGGCGTGTCAAATAAAAAGACATATATACATACCCACGCTAGTAGTACGTTAAACACAGGCTATATACATTTTGAAAATGACGCCCGCAAATGAAAAAATAGGGGGGGGGGGGGGTTTCTTACTATAGGAATATGGGTACCAAATGAAAGCTAGTTAAAAGACCACTACAAAAATATATGTCAACAGTCGGGTGTTTTTGTTTGTTTTAATAATAATTGTAGTTTAATGTAACAGAAAATTATACCTACTTTTTTTCAACTTGATGTACTTTTCTTATTTGTTGATATATCTGGTTATATATTTTTTATCATGATATAGAGGATATTCACACTCACATGGTATGTATTTTGAACTAATTCATTCAGCCATTTTCAATTTAGAGTACTTGAAAGTCAACGGTAGATTGTAAAATTTTTAAACGTTTTCTAATATTTTTTTAGACTAAGTGTTGAAAATGTTACAATGTGTTATATATTTGTGATCTACTCACAAAGCCCTTTCATTTGGTACCCCACATGGTATGTTTAAAAGAAAATAAAAAAAGTTAGTACTGCCAACTTTATGACGTCACAGCAACTACCCCCACCACTTTCGCGCTTGTCATCTCATATATTTGTGTTCAGGGCATTGAGTGCATCGATACCGTATTCACCCATATCCGAGACGACATGAACGAAAGCTAACCTAAAGCCTGAAAAAACGGCCCTCTAATTTTATATTTTACTAGATTTTACTAAACCGATTTTTTCCATTTTAGGTTTCAATTTACACGCTGTTCTCATAGTGTACAGTTATTACATGGAAATAAACAAACCTCCTGAGACGCGATGACGCCGGTCACAATATTGTTTACACCAAATCCACTTTATTTTATTGGCTCTGTGAGCCGTAGACTTGGTAAGCATAACTTCAAAAACCGATTCGCAAAAAATATCTGTTTAATCATCGAACCTGCTCACAAAGTTGTATCAGAATCGGTTGAGGATTGCGACTTGTAGAGGAGAACATCCGGACATACAAAAGCATTTTGGACTAAGCTGAAATGGAGACCTTCACTAACGCTCGGCCGAATATATTCCTCAACTTTGTTAGATTACTTTTTTTTTTGTTAATTAAATAATTTAATAAATAAATAGTATGACCCTTATAATTATTACACGAATCGATTAAGCCCTACATTACACAGTGCCTCTACCGCAAAACAAAGAAGTAGGCAATAGAAATTTTATGTAAATACCTATACATACATACCTACGTGTGAAGCGTGTGGCAACGTTACGATAAGCTGCATTCACTTTTAGAGTCTGTACGGAAAGAGAAGAGTCGTGGAATATATGGAAACCAGCGACGGAATATACAGGGTGATTCATGAGATGAGACGTGAGCAGGACTAATCCTGTACACTCAATAACTGATAATTGATCGATCACCGTCGTATTTAGGTGAAACAACCAGACTTTTTCGTATTTTTTTACTTTTTGGTGAGGGAAAATTTCACTACAATCATGGTCACCCTACAAGACCTAATTAATAAACATAAAACCTCTTTAACCGCAATGACAACATTTTGATTACGAAGAAAATAAACTGTCAAACTTGAGTGAGATACGATTTTTCAAAAGTAACCAGACCGTGATGTCAGTGATGACCTGATGACATTCAATTTGGCACAGAATATCGGTACCTAGTTTAGTATTCCAATTTTAGAGTGACCATGCATGTCGTAAATAAATTATTAACTTTTTTTTTCAACACGACTAGAAAATTAACGTTAAACAGACCAAAGAAACTTTGCAGCGCAATAATTTGACAGCGAATTAAAAAACTATATATGGCAATGTTTTTTAGCAGTCAGTAAACGTCATTCACTATGGTATTTATGTGTTTGTCAAAATCGTTTAAATATTCGTTGTGTTTTGTGATGACCGGGAAAAACATGGTGAAACCTTACAAAACCGACGTGCGAGAGTTACTTTTCCGCATGACGAATAATTTTACACTAGTAAAAAATCAGCACGAGGCGATTCAAGCTCAAAAACGACAATGACAAGACAAAACAAGAAGACAAGAATGCGCCACACCCAGCCGGGGACATGCCCGCTCCGGACCAGCCGGCATACCAGGGGACGAAATTTGTGGGGAGTGACACGCTCTGGGATGGGGAGGGATCGTTAGAATCAGCCGGCAATGCAGCCTCAAGCCAAAATTGGAAGGTAGGAGGGGTAGGTTATGTTGTCGAAGGAGAGCGTTGATGACATGCTGCTCGTCGTTTCTGCTTCGGTCTTCGAGATATATCTTGTATCAAGTAGGGTCGGTGTCGTCTTGAGGTGCCGTTTGCTCGTCGATTCAAGGTGTTGGTTTTTCTTCGTCTGATTCGCTGTCGGTTTCGTCCAGTTGATATATTTCTCCTGCTGCTTTGATGAATTCGCCCCTGTCGTCTGCCATGTTGATCCACTCAGAGGGATGCCTGGTGTAATACTCCATGTCTTGTGTCAGTGAGTTTTTCCAAGGGTACCTAGATTGATCTGCCAACTTTAAGTTTACTGGCTCTATAGCTATAGGCGGCTTCTAAAATGTGCGGTTTTGGCCGTCTTAGGATGTATCCTAGGTAGCACATTTGGAGGCATTTAATCCTTTTGGTTATTGTTTTGCCGTTCAATATATCGCGAACCTTACCGGGTCGCGACGTTGTTCCTGACATTTACTTTTAACCGTAGGTACCCGATATTTAGTGACCATCTGTTTTATTATGTTCACGCTGGCGTCCTACAGATGAAGACAATGGCAGGCAAACAACCCTTGCGTCCTATGTTCTTGGGTAATGTATCGCTGTTAATAACCGTATTTAGTAGAAATACTATGAATGGTGCCAGATGTGTACTCTTTTACAACGAAATTGCGTTGGTATTCTTTAAAATAATTTATCTTGATAGTTACTGGGGAGTAGTTTCAAAGAAAAAAGCCCCTTTTTTTGATCGGCGGATGTGGATATTTGGGGATTTCCAGGGAGCGATATGCCTTCGGGTTGTGAGTTGGTAAAGTAGGTAGGTACCAAAGATCGTTATTGTTGTGTGTCAGTTATAATATAATATAATATAAATATCGAGACAGAAGCCAAGCCCAGTAGGTGGTGGTGTAAATTAACCTTTTGGCCGCCGGACCTAGTCCGCAAAGACGCTCACTCACACGCCAGAGCAAATTTTAAGTAAACAACTAATAAAACGTTTAGGGATTGCAAATAGTGATATCGATGTTTACAATTTATGGTAAAAATCTTCTCAATTTGGCTCTGTTCTTAACCAACTTGAATTTATTTCGAAATGCCAAAAATGAACATATTTTTTACACACGACAATGTTAAAAATAAAGGTCTTTATCATTAAAAACAACCACTAAACAATATCGATTATTCTAAAAACTGTGTTTTCCTAGGTGCGATTGCAAGATATTTGCCTATGTGCAATACCTGATCAATATTTGATCTATTATACTGTTTATGCAGTGCTAACTCTGGTAGTCGGATGAAGGTACAACCAACCCAACCAACCAACCAACCAACCAACCAACCAACCAACCAACCAACCAACCAACCAACCAACCAACCAACCAACCAACCAACCAACCAACCAACCAACCAACCAACCAACCAACCAACCAACCAACCAACCAACCAACCAACCAACCAACCAACCAACCAACCAACCAACCAACCAACCAACCAACCAACCAACCAACCAACCAACCAACCAACCAACCAACCAACCAACCAACCAACCAACCAACCAACCAATCAACCAACCAACCAACCAACCAACCAACCAACCAACCAACCAACCAACCAACCAACCAACGACACCCAACGTGTGTCTTCCTATGTTATTTATTCGCTTATTTAAGGGTATTAAGATTAACGGGCGATTGTCGATGAGTAGTCAAGTCAAAATATGTCTAGTTATTATGTACCTCTAGATCAGTGTGGTATTATGGGCCTATTAGCTACTTAGGGTAGGAATTTAGGCTTAGTACTTGGGCACATCTAGCCTTTGAGCAAACAGATTTGGAGCGATCTCACCAAATTTGGCCGTGGTGTAGGCGGGGACGACAGTCATCGCGTCGTGACGTTGGACCGCTGATGCAGCAGCGATCGTACGATCGTCGCGGTTGGCTTGCGTAGGCACGGACCGCATACATATTAACGCACTTCACTAAAATATTATATAATTGGGATGCACTGATAAACGAAACTATAAATACTTTCACGGAATGCTGGAATTGAGTAAGCAAGCGTCGCGAAAGCTATGATTAGCGCGAGACTGCTCTAGGTGTACGCGGCGATAGCTCGACCATCTGGCGACGGGTGCTATTGTTTCGCTGGGCGTTTATGAGGCTTATTTGTTCGCTTTGGGCACGACCACTCGGTACGGCGTCCAAAATGGTTCTCCTTCAAGCTCAAAAACGACAATGTTTACAAAATTTGGAATTGATGACGGGTAAGTGGAATGAAACGTCTTAATACTTACACCATATGTAGATACAATAATATTGGTTTAGACTAAGGTTTCACAGCAAACTGAACACAGCTAATAGGCACAGTCGATGTCAAAAATATGTTTACACTTTTGCACCTTATGCCTTTGTAATAAGGCGAAAAATGTAAACATGTCTTTGACGTCGACTGTATAGGCATACTTACCTTATGAACTTCCTCTAACATTTCGAGAAACTCATTGGTACGAGCTGCGTTTCGAGCTCGAACCCACAACCTCCATGCTTATGCTTACGGCATGGGTACCTACTAGTTAAAGCTTAAATTTATTATGAATGTATGTTTATTGTCTTAATGGTTTATTTCGTTTTTCCGAAATCCGAAGTTCGCAAATTGCGGGCAATTTCTCTGTCAATATAATTACGCCTTAATGGGAGTAAAAGAGAAAGATACCCGCAATGTGCGAACTTCGGTGTTTGCGGTAGGCTCTTCTGTACCTATTTACCGCTAGGCCGTAGGCCGTCGCGGATATTAACAAAAGCTCAATAATTTTGATGAATCCAATTGTCATATTCTCCCAATATTATTCATCAAAATTAGTATATGTACACATATTAATAATGACATCTATTGTTGCAATTAAATTTATTTAACCATAATGCACAGCTTAAAGCCCCATTCACACGAGAGCTTTTTCAACGCGCGTTAATAAAGCGCTTGAATCAGTCCACACGCTAAATTCGATTTAACGATTGGTCGTTAAATCGAAGCGTTGGCGCTTAAAGTCGAAAATCCAACAACGCTTGATAAAAAGCGCCACCGCCATCGTGTGAATAAATACACATGTATCCATTTGTGTCATTCAAACGCTTTTTTAATGCGCGGTGAAAAAGCTCTCGTGTGAATGGGGCCTTAATTTTTCATAGACGGTAAATGTGGTAGAACTTTCACAAGTATCAAGACTATTTCATCCATTTTCGGTGGTGTTGTCACATACTGATTTCTAGAAACTACTTTTTATTTAGGGCTGCAGACTTTCTTTGGTCTGACTCTAATACTGATACGAAGCAGTTGCTTATAATTTACGAAATGCGCAGTGTTAGTCCTGCTCACGTCTCCTGAATCACATTAACAGTATATAGACATCGCTCTCCATAGAAAATTGCCTGCCAAAAATGACCACACTGACACTGACAGCTATTCCTTCTCTACGAATATGTCCCACCAGCTTTTAATTATACTTCCTATCCAAATCCAAGACAACAATATAATTTACTGAGCAGCAGTACATGGAATCATGCCGTCCTTGTCACACATTTTAGAGATATAATATTTAAAAAACAAGTTCGCACTGTCCCTCTCACTCGCTACGCTATCATCCCCCGCCATCCCACTCCGACACCGCTCCTCAGATACCCGTCATTACATGTTTTTGTGTTAGTCCGAGTCACACGTATTTTCGCCAAAATAGTGTTCCTCTAAATATCTGTGTGTGTGTTTCGATTGATGAAGTTAGGGTGAGTAATTTTAATATGTCTATTGAGCGCTGAATGATAATAATTATAGAATTAAAACATTATTTGTACTGCCGGCCGCCGCCGTACCCCCAAGCGAAAAATGAATGGTTTTTCGGCACGGCAAGTCTAGTCTCGTTTACAATTCTTGACATGGCTGGTATACTTTAATTTGTAATCCTATTTTCATTTAGCGTGATAAACTCATTACCTAAGAAATCAACTAAGTAAGTAATCTTTGCGTTCGTACGAAATCACTTGTTACAACTACCTTCTTTTTAGAATAAAATAAGTAAGTACGGAGCTATAAATAAATCACAAAATGACCTTTAACCCAGTTATATGACTAATCCAAAATACAAAGGTTATAGTAATATGTAGATATTACTTACATTTCATGTTTTGAATAAAAAATGGTACATTCATATTATGTAATGTTCGCTCAGTAAATTGTTTACGAATGCGAACACTATATTATTATATTATATTGACATGCTTTCGCCTACAGATTTTATATACTGTATACTAGTATACAAACCATATCTGAATTGAATAAACTTTATATAGGTATTTATACGTACTACGTAATCGTTTCAAGAAAACGGCCCTTACCATGTCCGATCTACCCTACCGTGTAATAAAAATAATAAAAAAGATAGGTAACAATATTAATCCTTGCCGATTGGTAATAAGTGCTTATGAACGGTAGCAAATGTGTCTTTGTGCAAATATACATGTTCTGTAACCAACAAGTTTAATTACCATCTTATGAAGATACCTACAGGTACCTACATTTATATGTAAAATGAAAAATTTCATTAAATACACAATCTACAAGATACTTGAAGAATAGTTTGACCGACTGTTTAAAGTGTTTAATGCCAGTAACCGATGTATACAACCAGCACGCGCTATGCGTGCTCCGATACCGACATAGTGAATGGATCGTAAGGATTAAAACGGATTAGGTACTTTAATCGCACATCGCGGTATCGTCGAGTCTTGGGTCCAGTCGGTGTGGTCGCCTCCCTTTGCTCATCAGTTAATCTCGTGCTTTGTGATAACTAGACATTCTTGATTGACAGTATTAAGTACCAATGCTATAATAAGCTAAACATCACATAGCCAGTTATTAGTTACTTTCTACAATAGTACCTACTCTGTACGTGTAAACCTCATGAATGTGCTTACATAATTTTTTTTAGACACTTGCACATTATCAACTCAAGGTAATTTTAGAATGAAATAAATCATGGACAGAGTATAGGTACTTGATTAGTGTAATATTATGGACTACGTCCAATAATAATACTGCGCTAGTACAATAGCGTCGAGGATCGTTAACCCATGCGTAAATCGTATCGGAAATATAAGTAAAACCTTGTAATGACAACTGGGATTCAGAATTTGGTAGTTTAAGTAGAGTGAGTACTTTACAAGCTTAGGTAAACTATTCAACAAGATGATCATCAAACAGGTAGGTACTCGGTATTAAACGTGTTACCAAATAAAAGTCAATGACAAAAGGAGAGTTTATAATATTGCACATTAATTAACACGTATAAATTAAAATTCATATCACATAAATATTTAGTTAAAAACGAGACAAAAGCAAAATTTCTCCCACTTTAATGAAAAGGCTATCATTACTCCACAATCATTGTGTTGAGAGCTCCGCCTTCACAGCGTTGAGGTTATATTTGCCCCACTTTAACAGTGCAGAGGCTATCTTTACTCCACGTTAATTGTGTCGAGAACTCCGCTTCAAGAGCGTTGAGGGTAAATTTGCCCCACTTTAATAGTGAAGAGGCCATCATTACTCCACAATAATTGTGTCGAGAGCTCCGCTTTATCAGCGTTGAGGCTAAATTTGCCCCACTTTAATAGTGAAGTGGCTATCTTTACTCCACATTCATTGTGTCGAGAACTCCGCTTTAACAGCGTTGAGGGTAACTTTGCCCCACTTTATTGTGAGGAGGCCATCATTACTCCACAATAATTGTGTCGAGAGCTCCGCTTTAACAGCGTTGAAGCTAAATTTGCCCCACTTTCATAGTGACGTGGCTATCTTTACTCCACATTAATTGTGTCGAGAACTCCGCTTTAACAGCGTTGAGGGTAACTTTGTCCCACTTTAATAGTGAGGAGGCTATATTTACTCCACAGTAATTGTGTCGAGAGCTCCGCTTTCACAGCGTCGAGGTTAAATTTGCCCCGCATTAATAGTGACGAGGCTATCTTTACTCCACATTTATTGTGTTGAAGATTTATGATGATTATTGCGTAATATCTAAAACTACATAATAATGATTGACTCGCTCTTCGATTGCTTCGGTCATTTGGCTCATCGGTCGCTTGGCTCTTCGGTCGCTTCGCTCTTCGGATGCTACGCTCTTCGGTCGCTTCGCTCTTCGGATGCTACGCTCTTCAGCCGCTTCGCTCTTCGATCACTTCGTTCTTCAGTCACTTCGTTCTTCGGTCTTTACGCTCTTCGGTATGTTTGGTCTGCAGACGCATTGCTCGTTGTAAACTGAGTCAAAGATATATAACGTTGCTCCACTGTAACAGTGTTGATGCCAATGTAATGTACTTGTCATAGTCTGTATCCAGATCTTTATGTTGACTCCACTTTAATAGTGATGATGTGGCTTTACGTATGTGAAATACAGAGGAGATTTTAGTTATGTTGAAGTAATTTAATTGGTATTAATGCAGGCTAAAATCCTGGTAACAAAATGTACACAAACAGTGCTGTATGACGAGTGAACAATATATGGAAAGTGATATATGTAACCCTTTAAACGATTTTGCATTCAATATTTGACCTGCAGTCAAATATATACCATCTCAACGAGCCCAATTTACCTACTCGTAACAAATCCAGTACGATTTTCTTACTGGTTATCTCGGCTCTAAACTTCAGGGGACCGTCGTCGCCGCAACTAACAAGGGCTGCGCCGTGGTTGATGCATACATCCCACGACGCGAAATCAACGCTGGAAACCTCAGCTGAAAACCAATATGCACAATTGTACACCTTGCAACCAGAGTTAAATGCTGTAACCTGTTACATGAATCGCTTTCGCTAAATAGCTAGATTGACAATCGCAATAAAGGATTGATATCCTTAAACAATAATAAAATTTAATGTTGTCATTAATTTAAATGCTCTAGGTTGTCATATTGTCTTGCTGTACAGTTATAATAGGGTATTTTCCTACTTTTTTTGAACTGTCAAAACGGTTTGCTAATAATATGGAATTTACATAAAACATTTACATCGTGACGTCACGGTCAACTCACCTAATTTTTATATTTCTATCTGATTTATTAAATAGAACTTGTGTTTAAAAATAACTCCTATCTGTGTTTTTCTAATTATTGTTGGTTGTGTAGGTATCACAAGAATACTGTGCACGCTGCACAGTCTTATTGTAACGTTAAAAAATGTTACTATAAGTTACTCCTTGAAAGTTAAATTTCAAGTAAATGCCTTATATTTCGTTCACAAATATAATATCATAATCTAACACCTACCTACACTACAATCTACCAAAGTTTACTTACCACTTGTATCACGTGTAGTCGTCATCGGTCAGATACGTAAGATACGTAAAGAAAGACGACTTATTTATTAATAAAGGTAGTCTATCTATATATATTATTTCGCTATTTACATATTGTTTGAGAATGTGACTGTCTCATTTCAATCAAGGACAGAGAGAATCATACTATCTTTGTCTTACACTAGTACTAGTACCCAAAAGAAAAGGATGAGTATAGTTTTCCTGGTTGTTACTGACTGACAAATTGGTTTTACCAACTATATAAATCTATATTTTAAAGCTGAATTATATTTGAAAATATGAAAAATGATAAGTTTCAAAACAATACCTACAGGATTTTCTACTAGTCGTTGTCCGGACTTAGTCTAAAAGTATAGAAACTTGATTTCAATGACAACCTTGCAATGAAGAAAAATTTCCTTTACGCACATTTATAAGCTGTGTATAGAAGAGGGTATTTATTGTTGTATTGAATATTCATTGCAAAGTGTCATAAAGTTATATTTTAGTGTCAATACTTAAAAAGACACGCATTCATAGTTAAATCATAACGCATAAAATAATTACATCCAGTGAGTGGTTGGAAAAATCTAAATGATACAAAACGGCTTATTTATAAGTATAGTGTCTGACAGAAAACACACATCCTCAACCGTTGAAGTTATTATAATCTTGAAAATTAAAACATTGTATACTCGTATTTTAATGAAATTGAAATATCAATAATATAATGGGTCCAATATTGATTGAGAGCTAACTAAAGATTGAACACACCTTTCAATGGCGTAATGGTTTAAGTACATAAGCAATGGCAAAATTACATTTAAACAACTTACCAATAGATATTACAATGTAACCAAAGAAAGTTTTATACTTACCTACTTTTTTGTTTTTTACTTTCACCACAAAGGAATATTGATTCAAGTAATTTAAGAATAATAATTTAAGTTAATTAATGACGCCCATCATTATAATATAATATTATTATGATATATATATCTACATAAAATTACATTTGTAGGTAGATACATAATTACAAATTTTTGGTATAAATTAATATGTACCTCCTATGAGATACCGTTGTTCTCTTCAGCTGAAATCAGTAATATTAGTAACGGTATATGTAACTTACTGATTTGATATCGATATTTCATTTTATTTTCGCATCTGTATTTAGATACAAGGCTCTGAACATCTGCTCAGTAAATTATATTGTTGTCTTGGATTTGGATAGGAAGTATAATTAATAATCAAACGAACTTACCTGTGAAGTTTGATTACAATTATACGAGTATCCAAATCCAAGACAACAAAGTCCCGCCCCCCAACCCCGAAAATAAAAATAAAATAGTCTCCGTGCATAACACAAAAAGATTCACTCTGAAATAATGACGGGTATCTGAGGAGCGGTGTCGGAGTGGGATGGCGGGGGATGATAGCGTAGCGAGTGAGAGGGACAGTGCGAACTTGTTTTTTAAATATTATATCTCTAAAATGTGTGACAAGGACGGCATGATTCCGTGTACTGCTGCTCAGTAAATTATATTGTTGTCTTGGATTTGGATACTCGTATAATTGTAATCAAACTTCACAGGTAAGTTCGTTTGATTATTAATTATATCCAATAAACAATTTCCCGCTATTAAAAAAAGTTGTGATTGGTCAATATAAGTTTTTATTGGCTATAATAACATTCTATGCGTCAAACCTCTTGCGCGGCGTTACATTATTTTGGCGTTGTCAAACCTTTTAAGGATTATATACTAACCAGGAGGGAACCGATTCATATAATTACTATTATGACGCGAATTTATTGTTATGATTACGCATGTTTGTACTTTATGTGTAAATCGGTACCACAGTATAATAAAGAGTACTAACGTACAGTATGGACACTCCCTGCCTCCCGTTGAAAGTGCCGCCCACCCGCTCTCGGTTACCTCACAGTTACCGGCTGGCAAGGACGCGACGACGCGGTGCGCAGAGCGGAGGCCCCGTAAAATATTTAAATATTAAACAAATATTTACAAAACCTATCAGATCATACTGAAAACAACACAATATCTAGATATGAACATAAAAACATGTTTTCAACTTACGTAATATTTTGGTGGCCTGAATTTCCTTACAAAAAATTTGTTACTTCGTTTACCTACCTACTGATTCAAAATAGGAAACTATTGTATAAATCGAGCTTAGATACCTACCCACCTTACAGCATAATACGATTCTTATTTCTTCCTAATTCGCGCAATGAGTTTTGAGTCATTGAGGTCATTGAACTTGACAACAAAATGGCGGGAACCCTAGCACGTCTTATCTCACTTACACAAGCATGGTACGCGTTCACCTACACGAGCTCAGACTGTGTGCGTAGGAACGCGTTTGTTTCATACATTTGATCGCCAGTGTCCGAGGTGTGTCGGTAGGTACATTCAAAAGTTGAAATATAATATTAATGCGTTGTATGTATTTTGGAACACTGTCAGTACATACATACAGAATTTTATAAAATGACGGTGGTCAACGTTTCCCAATTTTATTTAAAACACTTTTCGGTAGGTAGGTATCGTTAAAATGATATACCTATACAAAAGCGTCACTTTAATCCGTGGCACCGTGGTATTGCTGACAAATGCTGTGTGGTTAGATTATATGTGACAAATAAAAAGATTCATTATAGAATTGACACTATATTATGTAATGTAAATAAGAAAGTATACATAATGTAAATATTAAAACTAAACTTAAACCTATAATTTTAAAATAAACTGAATAGCCTACTTACTCATAGATAGAGTCTGGCTAGCCAAATTTTGTTGACAAATATTTCCTTGTTGTATCATCAATCTGCCGTGTCAAGCCAAACTCACGTACGAGTATCTTTTAAATGGCCATTTCGAGAAAAACGACGTTAAAGTTTAAAACAAAGAACTTATCATAACTTACAAAATTATGGTCCGTTTTTTAATTTTTTATATATGTCGGGAATTGTGGGCGTATCATACTATCGGCAGCACATCAGAACCTTCAATCGTGGATGACGAGGGCCTTCAATGAAATACGATGTTCAACTCACAATCTTTACTGCACAAGACTCATTACAAATCACAGCACGCGTTACGTTTCTTATCTTAAGCAAACCAGTGGATTAGACCCAGGAGCCGCCACAGACGTCATCTTCTCCCGTTCGTTCTCATCGTGCTCCTTCTGAAGATTGATTGACAGCATAACTTCAATTGTTCTGGACTTCAATTGTTTTAAGAGCGCACTCTATGACGTCTTGGCGGAACTGCGTCGAACGCCACTCAAGTGTACGTAACACCCTAGTTTGCTCTATTTGTCAAGGTTTGCATGACAAAACGCCTCTTGAAGACGATAGATGGCACATTTCAGCCATTCTCCGACACGGCCAACCTGACATTGTACGGGTCCCTCCGTACGTTATCCATCCCCCTTTATGATTTTCACTGGTAGACTAGAGCGAAGATGAGATCTTCTTCTCCCAAAAGAGACTGTAGAGCGCAGATCATCTGCACCACCACGGCATCCTGACATTGTATGCATCACTGCATACATCTGCGGACAGAATACAACAATCTGAGGTATCTAAGCTCATTGCTCGGCCTACCTGACCAAAGTAAGTTCCTCCATAACTTTTGGATACTGACAGGCAACTCAACTCAACTCTTTCAATAACACGCACATAGATCATTGTTGTGAATGAACAAGTTCAGCATCAGTAGCATCACGATATTCAATCAGGCCATATTTCAACGGAAATGGGGTAGAGATACATTTCGAACAATTCATGAAGAGACTTAAAATGCAACAGCGTGAAAATAATATCACCATAATCCAAACAGCGTGAAAATAATATCACCATAATCCAAACAGCGTGAAAATAATATCACCATAAAGATACAATACAAACTAGCTTTTAAATGAACCTCACCACAGAGATTCCCCTCAGTTGAAACACATCTTGTATTGAGTTCTCGAAAATAAATGGTTTTCCATATTTAACTGATTTTATGAACATTATCTGCGCACCTATTCTTTACTTAAACGTTTAGTATTCCCTAAAAGTTTAGTGTTTCCAGTAATAGATTTTCTTATTTGATTTCATTGATACCTTGATCCAGATCTATTTGCCATTTTAATCATTACCGCAAAATGTTAGCTAGGATCACAGAAAACAGCGATGAAATTAGTTTATCCGTTTGAAAGATACTTGGCCGCACACACACAATGGCCTCTCACCCAAGACGCGTGTATCATCTCCGTTATCTCATGGTTAAAATGTTTAGTAAGTTTGATTTAAACTAGTAGTTCGCCCCGAACTGAGAACTCGCGGTTCGCCAAAAAGTTAGATCAATTTAATGAACCTACTACTTAGTCGGCAAAGGATCTAAAACCGCATGTGATTTATTGCAAGGTCTGCGGAGCCCATCACAACACCATAGAGATTAAAATAAACTGTATCTGTGGTAAGCCGTTATCTTTCTTGTCAAATGTCAAATACCTATATTACCTATATGTGACGTTCCACGGGAAAAGGTACCTTATGAGGGTTTCTAGTTTCGGAGATATGAAATGTTTTGTAAAGAGGTGAAAAAATGCTCAATTTTTTTTTATTGTGTGATTTGAAACCTTAATGCGTAACGTTTGTTTACCTGTTTTTATTTTTGTTATAAGTTAGTTATAAGCCTAGTAATGTCGTCTCAGAGTTTAGTAGAAAAGGTACCTTATGGAAAAAAGATTGAAAATTCCCAAAAAAACTAGTCAATACGGGAAAAGAAGTTTGGTAGAGAACTGTATTAGCATTCTGCAAAACTAATTTGATAATTTCAGTTCTGGTTGGGGCGCCTCGCAAATATTATAACCGTACATCGACCGACATCACAAATCCAAGTAGCCTGCTATTATACCAAAGTTACTCTCGTCAAGTCTTTCTTAACTAGAATAATCTTCATTTGGTTTGGTCGCATGCAGTAAATCAGCCATTGGTTTGCTGAAAAATGCCAATACCCGACGCATTACCTTATGGAATATCTGAGGTCATTGAACCTCAATGCCGCTTATCTTCAATAGCAACCGAAATATATTATTGATAAGAAAAAGACGATTTATACCATCTTAACCCCAAAATATTATTAGTTTATCCTAACTGTTCCATCATCATCATGCCTCATCATGTAACTTAATCACAAGGTACCTTTTCATTACATACAAATTATTGGTCTTTTTTAAGATTATTATGACGAAGAACTAATTAAATTTGGGGCAGTTTAATGTAAATTAATATTTTCTATTCATAAAAGATAAACTGTAATATGATAGATATTTTGTAGTGATGTATTATTAGATTTATTTCCATAAGGTACCTTTTCGTAAATGTATGGAGCAAATACTGTTATTGTTATGTAAGTTTAAAGTGGCATAAGGGGTTAAATATAGTATTTAGTTGGGGTTTTAGGATTTATTTCATTTGAATGACAGAATTTCTTTCATATGTGCTCAGAAAAATTGATTGTGTGTCACATTAAAAGTAAAAATATTCAATTTTGTGATTTTATATGAAAAAGTCAGAAAATACATTTTCACCTCTAAATCGGTATTGTTTTTTGCTTAAACTGTCAGTCAGTGTCGTTTTCTAATAGATAAAATTTAAATCTTGAGAGCTCATTGCAATCAATCGTGAAAATGAAATAAAACTTTATTTTCAAGAGATTGGCTAGTATACACATAAATCAGTCGATATCAAAAGTTTCTATTTGCATTACAGAACAAGTCGCAATATTTTTTTAATCTCACATATATAAGGTATTATTATTTGTAGTCAACTATGTAACTTACTTCAGGAACATAGTTTTTTAGGCGGCTAAACTTAAAACTTCTCTATCGTAAAGTTGCTAATTTCACAACATTATTTTCAAAAAATCATATCTCTGTAACTACGCAACCTAGAAGGTTGATCTTTTGTGTTATCGATAGCTTATTTATTGTAGATTACTGGGGTATGCATAACTCCATACCCGCCATAAGGTACCTTTGACCGTGGGACGTCACATATTAATACGAGTGATAAAATGAGAATATTCCTCGATGCCAAGACTTGGCCTGAAGGCATTATATTTCGTCGCTTTGTGCATTTCAAGCACAGAAATATAAACAGAGGCAACTCTGAGGGAGAGAACACTGTCACTTAATATTAAATGGGAAATAGTAGAACGTGTACATTTATAAGTTTTAATTGTAAGAGCGTAAAAAGGTCGGTAGATAACATACGTGGATTATGTGCATTTGCGGATATCATAGGAATCCAGGAGACGTGGCTGCTTCCAAATGACATACCGTTTCTTTCCACCATACATGAGGACTTCGCCTATACAGCTACTTCTGCCGTTGACACTTCAGCTGGGATACTCAGAGGAAGACCCCACGGCGGCGTCGCGTTGCTATGGAGAAAGAGTCTGTTTCCCTCGGCGAGTGTAGTGGAGTGTAACAATAATAGGATTTGTGGTATTCAAATTAATGTAGGCTCTAAACGTGTTGTGATATTCAGTGTGTATATGCCGACCGATTCCGCTGAAAACTTGCCAATCTTTGTGGAGTGTGTGAGTACATTACATGCTATTATCGAGGACAGCGAGGTAGATGCTGCTTATGTGTTAGGGGATTTCAATGCTCACCCTAATGAACCCTTTCACAAGGAACTTATGAGTTTTTGTGAGGACAGTCAGTGGATCTGTGCAGACCAAGAAATGCTTGGGCCCGACACTGGTACCTATACATATGTGAGTGACAGTCATGGATGTGAGCGCTGGCTGGACCACTGTGTGGTGACTCAGGCGGCCTGGTCTACTATTTCTAAAATATATGTAATGTATAATGTTTATTGGTCTGACCATTTCCCACTAGTCATTGAATGTAACTTGGATGTAACTCATTCAAAAATATATAATTGTAATATTGATAGGTCGAAAGTTTTCTGGGGTGACAAACAACCTAGTGATATTATCAAATATGAATGTAAATGTAATGATTTGCTAAAAGTTATTGACTTTCCTACACCGCTCAGTGAATGTGCAGATAGCTATTGTAATATTGGTAATGACAACTTGCATAGGGAAGTTATTAATAAGTTGTATAGTGACATAATTTGTGCCCTTAGTTCGGCCTCAGTATTCTGTAAAAATGACTTGCAGAATAGGAAAAATAAACATATAATGGGTTGGAATAAACATGTGGGTGAGGCTCACAGAGAGGCCAGGCTTAGATTTCAGATCTGGGTGGCTAGTGGTAAGCCCCGTTCTGGTCAATTATATGATTCCATGTGTGTAAGTCGCAAAGTTTTTAAAGCTAGATTAAAATGGTGCCAGCAACATCAGGACCAAATTAAATTGGACCGGTTGGCTTCTTATCATGGTAAAAATGATTTTCGCAATTTTTGGAAGAGTACTAACAGATTAAATTACAGGCCGGGGCTCTCTGTGAGTATTGAAAATGAGACCAATCCTGTAAAAATAGCCAATTTGTTTATGAATCATTTTTCTGTCAAGTCTCCCCTTAGTGCAGAACCCAGAAGGGAGGTGGTAGGGTCAGCTGGGTCTGTGTGTACTACTAAAATTACAGCAAACCAGGTAAGTAAAGTAATTAAAAATATGAAGAGGGGCAAGTGCCCTGGGCATGATGGGCTTAGCATTGAGCATCTGCAACATGCTGGGCCACATCTGCCCAGGGTTCTTGCCATGTTCTTCTCACTTTGTATCAGCCATGCTTACCTACCACCTGATATGATTCGCACATTGGTTGTTCCTATTGTAAAAAATAAGACAGGTGACATAGCGAAGCTGGCCAATTATAGACCAATTTCTCTAGCAACTGTGGTGGCTAAAGTGTTTGACGCGGTGCTTGATGCTCAGCTTGATAGATCTATACAAATCAGTGATGCGCAGTTTGGGTTTCGACCCAAACTATCTACTGAGAGCGCGATACTGAGCCTCAAGCACACCGTCGAATACTATACACACAGGAAGACTCCTATATATGCATGTTTCCTGGATCTCTCCAAGGCGTTCGATCTGGTTAACTATGAGCTCTTGTGGGCCAAGTTAGAAGAGGCGGGGGTCCCTATGGATATTGTGCATATACTTAGGAGTTGGTACTTGTGTCAAGTTAATGTTGTCAGATGGGGAAAAGACATGTCAGAGGAATACAGGTTGGAGTGCGGAGTGAGACAGGGTGGGAGAACGTCTCCTAAGCTCTTCAACCTGTACATAAATGCTCTCATCGAGGAACTCAGCAGCATACATGTCGGCTGTCATATTAGCGGTGTATGTATGAATAATATTAGCTATGCGGACGACATGGTGCTGTTGAGTCCCTCACCGGGAGGGCTTGAAATATTGTTAAAACTATGTGAGAAATATGCATGTAAACATGGCCTCAGATATAATGCTCTTAAAAGTGAACTTATGGTTTTTAAGTCTGGGACGAAAAGTCCATCAGTTGTACCACCGCTATATCTAAATGGCACACCCCTTAAACGAGTGACATGTGTCAAGTATTTAGGCCACTTAGTCAATGAAAATTTGCGTGACGACGCAGATATAGATAGGGAACGTAGGGCGCTGGCGATTAGAGCGAATATGATAGCACATAGGTTCAGAGGCTGTACAGCTCAGGTCAAAATTACACTCTTTAGAGCCTACTGTACCTCTCTTTATAGCTGCAGCCTATGGGCTAATTATTCGCAAAGATCGATCAGCGCCCTAAGGGTTCAGTTTAACAACGCTTTCAGGGTACTGTTGCGTCTGCCACGCTTCTGCAGCGCGTCAGGCATGTTCGCGGACGCGCAGGTAGACAGCTTCTCTGCTACAATAAGAAGGCGTGCCGCCGCGACGCGTCGCAGAGTGCTTGACAGTAGCAACAGTATCCTGAGTGCGATAGCGGGTAGGCTCGATAGTCGCTATATGCAGCACTGGTCGAACCTGCACCGTTCCTTAGCTCCCTATGAAAAAATGTAGTAGGTAGATAGGTATCTAATAAATTAAGTACTAACATAGTCTAAATTACAAGCCCTGCATGTACATGTTTACTAACCTGTTATGGATTTTTGTGGTCCGAAATAAATGATTTTTATTTTATTTTATTTTTATTTATATTATGTTTATTTTTATCTTGTTAATTATTTAAAAATGGTAAACTTAAAAACAATATTATAAAAGCCGAGCACTTTCATTTGATACCAAACTCGACCATACTTTCTTGCAAATAAGATGACCAGAAAAGCAAGACCCCTCACAAATAGCTTTCTAGCCTTTTGAGCTCTTCTAACTCAATAACACCTTGATCGAGCCTGCTCATAATTTAATGACTAAAATACAATGCCCTCAACTACACGTTTACCCAATTTCATTTAAATTAGAACAAATTTACTTAAGTTATTGTGTATCAAACTATCCTCTGATAGCTCAGCTTAAAAACATCGAAATGCCGGGACGTGCCCCTAGCCAGCCGTGTGTTCCAAGTTGAATGTAAGAACTTCACTTCGCTTCGCTCGCTCGTTCGATCACCCGCCTAAGTATAAAAAGATTGAGCCAGGTCAATTGATTTCAAACCAGCTTTCTACCATACCCTGAATATTTTGATTAAATTTTGGCACCATTAATTATTTGTGTATTCCTAAACACAATCATTAATTTCATAAACAAAAAGAAGCATATTGTAATTAATCGACACGTAATTTTAAGTTTCGGAATAGGACTACGACAGTTTACTTATTCGATTCTCATATTAAATAGTTTAAACACGTACCAAAATTGCGTTCTTCTCTATTTTATTCCTTCTGTACGGACAACACATTTACAAGACAGCTTGAGAAATTTTCAAAACTTGATATATTATCAGGTAAGTCCAGTATTATACTTTCTACGAAAACCAAATTGTATTTTTTTTATCGCTTTCATAATTTTTATTAAGAAAAAGGCAAGAAAACTTGATCATTATGTGATATTTACACTGACACTACTTGTCTTTAGCTGACTGACACAATACTTCAAAAACCAAATAGCTCTCAAAGAGGTTCAAAAAGGTTGAACATGCATGAAATTAATAAAGAAGTTCACAACTCGTTTTACAACGAACGATCTAGCGTAACAGGTATTAGTGGCAGAATTTCTATTCTAAATCAAACCGCTGTAGGTACTCAAATTTTGCTAACTTCTTTATCGATCAAACAGAAAATAAATGCGTTCGACTCTATTCGCTAAACATCGACAACTAGTTTCGTAAAAGATCATAAGGAACATTATAATTACCTACTGTAAGGAGTACGAACAACTTTTTGTACTAGTTCCATAACGTGCGTAATAGCGTATGTAGTAACATACTTTAATAATTTTGGATAATAAGTTTAATAGACAAAGCGTTATTTTCCCTTTTTTTTCAAGTCTCATTTTTGCTGCCTTCTACCGAAAAATACTAAAATAGCATGCCAAAACCGTTCTGTCATTTGCCTTCACATTTAAGGGGAACAATAATTTTAACCATAATATGAGGAATTTTAAAATTTGTTTTAAATCACGTTGCGTGTGTTTTGTCCCTAATGGACGCACGCGCGCACAGCTTTGAGTGTCGAGCGAAAAACTAAAAATGTGTCTATCTGCACATAATCATTGACACGTTTTTTTTTTCTTTGGCATACACACATAATTAATCATTAATACTTTCTTTTCACATACATCAACCAATGCCTACAAGTCAACACCAACTTCCAAATAGCAGTGCCAACACCTTGGCTTTACAACAGCTTGGTTCCAACACACAGCTAGCCTCATCGCCCGGTCCGAAACCCCCATGAATTGCAGTTACGAATAGGACTGTGCCCTCCAGCACCCAGCCCTCAAACGCCCTCTGGACAACTCAGGTTCCGGTTGCGACCGCCAACTCAAGTGATGAACCTCTCAAATAAACTATCCTCAAAGAGGCATGAACTTCACGTTTCGTTTCTTACGACAATGTCATAAAACCAACGCGGAAAGTGGTATACCTACGTAGAGAAATCTAATCCCAAAATGTGTCCCTTTAAATAGGTAGTGTTTTAATAAATCAATGAATAATATCCTTCTCAAACTGCTTACTCAGCTATTATTATTCATGCAATATGCAAAATTATCTTAACCCATTGAGTGATAAGTAAGTCAAATCAAGTGTCAAATCGAATCCAAAGTTAATCAATTAATTTTAAATTATTTTATCATTGTTCATCAAATTCAATTTGATAATCATAATGGCCCTTTGACAGATACACATCGCAAACAACATATCACTGAATCACAGAATTATTGAAAAATTAAATGTCGGGTCCAAATTTAAAATTGTTCTGTAGGTACTGTAAACTCTAAAATCTGACTGCAAAAATGACCACAAAAGGATTCCTTCGGCTTCGATGCGGTTAAAATAATCACCATTTAGGTTCTTTAAATAGGAACACACAATTTTCACTCATTACGTTTACGTTTCGTTTTGACTAGTTAATTTTGGATGTGAAGTCATTTTAAGTAATCAAAGGAATGCACAATTGCACATGATTAAAACTAAGTCAGAACTATCCGTCAACGGTCATGAACTTTACCACTGAGTTCTCGGTTTACTTTTCATATCAAAAAAATATCACGCACATACTTACCACCATCATAGGCACAAGCTAGCAAAATAGAAATCATACTTAAAGGTGAGAATTTTATATTCACAGTGTGATCGAATAATGGCATCAACCACTCGTGACGCTTCTCACGATAATATTATTTGGTCCACGACACAATTTGAAATAGTACGTCTCCACACAAAAAAATTAAGGTGCATTTTGCTAGAAGCTATTCAAGTTGTGACGGTATTACATGCCATAGTGCTCAGAAAATCGTTAAACAGCCTTACATCGTCTTAACAGCAGATTACAAGTCCACGTACCAAAAGTTTTTTTACACACATTCTGATTCTGACCATTAAAGGCTAGAGTAGATATCTCGTAGGTATCTGGTATCTGTTCTCATATTTTCCTAACTAGAACCCATCACGCCGGCTTTGTGAGGTACACTCAACACAGTTACAAATCATAAAACAATGGACGCAACTCACGCGATTTCCAACTTCCAGCGACAGTCTGGCAACCAGTAAATATGCAGCTCCTCTCAGCTTCTGTAAACAAACTAAGGCACCCACGTTTCTGCAACCGCAGCTCCAACCCGTGCGAGACGGGAGATCTCGCAGCAACTATCTTCATTCTTCATGGTGCAAAGGACTGTAAACGTATTACTTAGAGTTACAACATTAACAACATTCACGAAAATTTCACACAACATAACATAAAAAGCAATGCAAAAACTGGATCACAATTTATAAAATATCAAATATGTCAACTGTCATTTCACTTCAAATATTTTCCATCACGATACTTCTTTATTTTCCACCAGCGATAGCATGAGATTTCTTCATTTTCTAAGGCCTTTAAAACTCTTGAATTAAGGAATGCCAGGGATTTTCAAAATCAGGGTAGATTTTTGGGACCTTCAGTCCACCTTCATTTGGCAAATTTGAGCTTTCAAGAGGAATTCCGTAGCGAATTCCCTGTGTTCGGCCACACTTCTGATGTCGGGAATTGTGGGCGTATCATACTATCGGCAGCACATCAGAACCTTCAATCGTGGATGACGAGGGCCTTCAATGAAATACGATGTTCAACTCACAATCTTTACTGCACAAGACTCATTACAAATCACAGCACGCGTTACGTTTCTTATCTTAAGCAAACCAGTGGATTAGACCCAGGAGCCGCCACAGACGTCATCTTCTCCCGTTCGTTCTCATCGTGCTCCTTCTGAAGATTGATTGACAGCATAACTTCAATTGTTCTGGACTTCAATTGTTTTAAGAGCGCACTCTATGACGTCTTGGCGGAACTGCGTCGAACGCCACTCAAGTGTACGTAACACCCTAGTTTGCTCTATTTGTCAAGGTTTGCATGACAAAACGCCTCTTGAAGGCGATAGATGGCACATTTCAGCCATTCTCCGACATATAATACTAGTAGTTCGCCCCGAACTGAGAACTCGCAGTTAACCAAAAATTATTATACTAGAGCGATTGACTTTGTTGCACCTACTTAGGTATCGTATAGTGCGACATAAAATAGTAGAAAATAAATGAGAGCACCACTTTCTACGTAACTGTCACATTTTTGACGTAAAAAGGCTGACTCACGTTAGACCGGGCCGTGGCCGGGCCGGAGCTTCCGGAGCTTACTTTTCTATGACATGACAGGTGATCACGTAATGCTTTCCATAGAAAACGATGCGTCGGTAGCTCCGGCCCGGACACGGCACGGTCTAACGTGAGTCATCCCAAATGCTTACACATGGCAACAATTTAGTATGGACATTTTTGAGTTCCATTTTATTCAATTTCTACTATTTCATGTCGCACTATAGGCGGCGATAAGGCGGCAATGGATCAAAAATCGCCTCGATTTATTGCAAGGTCTGTGGAGCCCTTGACTGATAGATTTAAGCAAAGAGTAGTATATATAATATATAGGACAAAGAGAGCCCTCTCGTGGAACTTTTTTGCATCCATTTTGAAGTGCCATCTGTAATTCTTAACCAGAAATATCAACGTCAATATCAGGGGGGAGAGGCATAAATAGCGTCTAAGTATGTTGCGAACGTAAAAAACTTTGAAGAAAGGCTTCAGGATATTTATTAATACACGAAAACAGATTAGATACTTTTAAATTGACTGTTGATGTAAATAAATTACCTATCCTAAACGGCTGGAATAACACACAATTGACCACGAAACACAATTACACGCAGCAGGTTGTGAATCTACCCGCCATAATCTTTCTAATTTTTTGGTAATATAGTTCTCAGCAACTGTGATGGCGTATGAAAACTTTGTTTCTTTTAACATTGTAAAACTGAAAGTATTTTTATTTATTTGAATTATGTCGTAGTACAGACAATAAATGGGGTGCTATGACATTTTGAGTTTTATTTGACAAAGTTGTTTTTTTGTGACAATCGCCTCCATGGCAACGATGGCCATAATTAATCTGTTCTAACACATGTTTTTTTGTTTGATCCATGCCTTAGATATGTCGTAGTCAGATCGTATAATCCGCCATATACATTACGGCTAGCCGTTTTCAAAAACAGGGGCGTTTTGAAATGCGGCGTTTCGACGATTAGCCGGATTGTCATTGCGATACGTTCTTCAATAAGGCTGCCTACGTTTAGCCGCATCGTACTACTATTTAGACTGTAGAGTGACCAGTTCTTTCCGTCGCCTACGTAACCGGAGTTTGACAATGTTTTCAATTTAATTTATTTTTACCATGGTCCCACCGCACTACATGTGTTTCTTTTCCAAAACATTTCCTTCGCAACTTAAATTTTGTCCTTCGGGCATCTGAAGCTACCTAACGAACCTAACCTACTTAATACCTACCTACACTTTTTTCCCCAAAGTGTAATGTTTTCACGGACGTCTCACTAAATCAATAGGTAGGTAGGTTAGGTTCGTTAGGTAGCTTCAGATGCCCGAAGGGCAAACCGCTCAGAAATAGGAGAAGCGGGGCTCCTTCTAGTTAAGTTGCGAAGGAAATGTTTTTTGAGAAGAAACAGTCCGTCGAACTCCAGATTTGATGGACACCCCAGCGTTTTTCATAGTTTGTTGTTGTTATGTCAGGCAGCGCCACGAGTGTTAAAAATGGGAACTAAAAACTGCCAAAGCGGCGGCTAATGACTCGCTGTATTACATTACGGCTAGCCGTGTTGAAGAACGTATGGCGCCGAATACATTTCGCGGATTCTCATTCAGCCGCATTCAATCCGGCTAATCGTTGAACCGCCGCATTTCAAAACGCCCCTGTTTTTGAAAACGGCTAGCCGTAATGTAATACGGTGGATTATACGATCTGACTGCGACAGATACAAGACTTTTAAGACGTTCTGACGAAATAAAGTGAAGCCATATTAAAAAAAAAAGTTTAGCGTTAAGTATCATACCATATCATTTATTCCATTGTTATCATGTTCATTTGTACATTTGGTCTTACATTTGGCAAGTAGGTACCCAGCTAGGGTGTACAATATAGGATTTTAACTTATACATACTTAATTTTAATTTCGAGAAATATTAAATGTCAAAGAAATAAATAATAATAAAGTAAGACTAATTCATGCATAAAAGATATTCACATAATCATTAATAATCATAAATCATAGTCATTCTAAAAATAAAATGTAACAATAAATCATAGTCATATAGATAGAAGTAATATAGATGTCGCTGTTTTTTCGAATAAAGTGCTTTATATACGACTGTCCGTCCCCTAGATTTAAGTCATCATAGAAATAATAGAGATTAAAATAAACTGTATCTGTGCTAAGCCGAAATATTTCCTGTCAAATGTCAAATACCTATATGAGTAGCTTAACTTCAAACTCGGGTAAATCCAACTGTCAGATTATGCGATTTTGGTATTAAGAAAAGGTAATAGGGTAGATATTTGCTGAGAGGGTCGAATGGATTTACCCGAGTTTGAAGTCAAGCGATACATATTATGTTTATATTATTTTATTTTTATCTTGCTAATTATTTCAAAAAGGTAAATTTAAAAACGATATTATAAAAGTGCAAACCGAGCACTTTCATTTATTAGTTGTCTGTCGTAAGAAAAGTACAGTCAGCGATAAAAGCTTGTACCAAAAATGACATTTTTGCCTAAAACTTATTTTTAGATATGAATAAAACCTAAAGTATATAAGCAATTGCATTTTTTTATGGTTTTTATTTTTATTTCTATTGTTGCCCACTATATTGACATCATATCCCGAGAGTTTTGTTTATCTGGTATAATCCAATCCCAAGTTATGAGGGTTCAAAAAAACGACGAAGCGCTTCGAGAAATCTAATATCGATATATACATGAATATAATAAACAAATTCATTACAAATACTATTTTATTTAACCACAGAATATTTATAGTACAGTCGGTGCCCTACCATGTTTCCGCTTTTCTATTCTTGATAGTATGGCGACGTGGGGCACTTACTACATTATGCAATTAAGGACATAATGTGTTAGACGTTACACATGATCGTTCATGAAGATCTTTAGATAGATAGAAGATGTATTTATTCCCATAACAGGGAATACAGAAAACACAATATTATAATAAAAATATGCAGTGTTGTATAGAGGATGTCCGTCTTGAATATTAGACCCTGCATTATGTATAAATACTGATCAGCCACTACTCAGTTGCTATTTACCTAGATTTTTAATTACCTATTTTTTGGTTTAAGTTGTTTATAAAATATATTGGAAGTAAGTCTTAATAACAACTTCAATAGCTGTAATTTTTGTAGAATATTATGTAGGTCATTTTGAATACCCTTCGTAATATTCTGTTAGTATCGTGTCGGTTTTAATACTCGTATAATTTTAAATGTCAAATGTTGTTCGTAATCCTGAAGTTAGTCTGCGATTGCTATGAGCTTTAGTGCGCGTATGATTGTTTGCCTTACGCGTGACGTCACGAGGCCCCGTCCATTTCTAAGTGTACCAATACAAACAATAATGAAAACCAAAATAAATACATTCTCCCAATACGGGTGGTGGCTGAGGGAGAATCAGACCAAAACCCTCCAACAACACAAAACTCTACACCAAACTCTACACCAAATTTGAGAAATAAAATTAAAAAACCATATCTGAATAGATACTCAGATATGGTTTTTTATTTTTGTGCATTAGTGTGCAGATGCACACTTAATGTAAGATCTTTAGTGTACCACGAGACAAACTCAACTATTAAATGCATTAGAAAATATAAATAATGATATCCTGGGCCTTTGCGAGACCTCAGAGTCAATATACGTGACTGAGGACCCATCGTCCAATAACGCGAATGTGTCAACGCTACCAGGGGGTCCAGACACGGTGACGGCAACAATTTTTAACAACAGCCGTTCGGAAGGCACTTTGGGCGATGAACAGGTCGCATGCGTCAGAATATCGTGTTCCGAGTCGTTAGGCAGTGGAGCTGCAGCGGGCGCTTCGGGTAGGCTGCCGGCCGCGGGCGCGGTCACGCGAGACGTCGATGGCACTTGCTCGTCGTCGTCGTCGGAGTCGCCGTCAGTGGTGTAATAAGTTATGTTATGATGACGCATTTCGCAACCTTCTACGCTACATACTTTTTTCATACATGAAGTTTTGTTCTTGGAAACCTTTTTTCAAACACCTATGAGATATTTTATTCTTTTTGATAATTTGCCACCTATCATTTACTGACAGTTTGACAAACTTCTCACAATCAGGTAACTCATGGTCAGTGTTGGGCACAGTTAACTACTATTTGTAATCTAACTACTTATTACGACTAAAAGTAGTTAACTACAAGTAGTCATAACTACATATTATAACCTAACTACAATAATCAGGTTACAGTAGTCGTTAATCTGATTACTGTAACCGAGTAGTTATAACTACTGACTACTTTTAATACATCCATGTAAAAATCATTTTGATCTTTCTTGTCCTTGACATAAAGACACTTTATGTGTGAAACTGTATTATGACTGTAAAATAATTAAACTGTAAAATAAGGACTATTTTTGATTTTGCACCATGTCATAAAAGTCATCATGGGTGTCGTTTTATAGGTTTCAGGGAGTGCAGAATTCGAAAATGATGACTGTTTTGGAATCCAACATGTCTGCCGTGCACTTTGACATAAAAGTCGTCATGGGTGTCGTTTTATAGGTTTTAGGGAGTGCAGAATTCGAAAAAGATGACAGTTTTGGAATCCAACATGTAAGCCGTGCACTTTGACACAAAAGTCGTCATGGGTGTCGTTTTATAGATTTCAGGGAGTGCAGAATTCGAAAATGATGACAGTTTTGGAATCCAACATGTCTGCCGTGCACTTTGACATAAAAGTCGTCATGGGTGTCGTTTTATAGGTTTTATAGGTTTTTCATTTTCGAGTTCTGCACTCCCTGAAAGTTGACTACCTACTTACAACTCGATCACATTTTTTAGAAGTTTAGTTCTGATGATGGAATTCAAGAGGAATTGAGGGAACACTTAAAATCTTATAGGTACCTATACATAAAGTAATTTTTGTAGTTTTTGTCTACAAATTTTAGCATTTTCATTCAAAAAGTGGCAATGAGTGTAGTGAGTAGTGGAACTGCTGATGATAAACAGAACGGAATTCCTTAACTACGTATTTACGGTTTGACTATTTATTTAATTTGTCCTATTTGTTAAGCATCAAGGTTCTAAGAATCTAAGCAGTTGATGAAAATCTGAACGAATACTTTAAATTGAAAATTCTAATCTATGGACACACTTGTGGTTCCAAATCGAAAAAAGTGGGACATTATTGATTTCGCTTTAAAAAAGTCGCATTTGATAGATAATTTGATTTAAAAAATACCGCGTTTTGTAATTTTTCTAATAAAAATGGTTATAAGCGGTAAAAAATTAAAATAATAATGTTTGGAGGAAATAACTTCCACTTATTTTTTCTCAAAAACGAAACCAAACACCATTTTTAAATTTTAATATGTTAAAGCACGTTAATATTGTTATACAGATATATTTTCATTTTTGTAAAAATATAAATAAGTAAACAAAGTGCCTATTTATTTCAATTTCATATTAAGTATTTATTTCCTGACGCTACCTAAAGACCAACATTAAGCCGCTTAGGTATTCCCATGACTTACAACTTGGCCAATATAAGTGAATCCGTGTATCTGTTGTAACTATGAATAAACAGGGTTCACACGCCCGATACAAGGCAGAATTCCTAACCTCAAAATCGTAGAGAAATTCCGCTTTTATAATGTTCTGTGAAGTGTCCGTGAATTTCTAATAATCTATCGGAACTTTCATTTCATGTTTGGAGCCTAACAATATACCACCCATGTTTAGCGAGTGTTGGGCCAAACTTGTATGGGAGCGGAACATCATCCTTTGGGGTGTCAGAAAATAAAAGTAAAAGGTAAAGTATTTGCTCATGATGTTACCTACACTTACGTATGAAATCACAAGTGCGACAGAGAGGTAACACGTCGAAAGTGGTTCGCGGTAGGCCCTCTGATCTTTCTTTCGACATTTTACAGATCTATCTTTCGACCAATAGCTGAAAGAGAAACGTAATGCTGCCTTTTTTACCACATAATTTGCTAGTTGGGTGTCCACTTACGTAATTAGTGAGCTCTCTGCCTCATCAATTTGTGTAACAAATAAGTCTCATATTATTTGATTATTTAATAATAAATAAAGTTGAGGAACAAATTGAATACGGATTTGGTGTAAAAAAATGCGACAGGCTTCATTACGGAGCAGGAGGTGTCCCACTTTCCTTGTAATAACTGTACGTCACAACTAGAGCGTACAAATCAAAAGCTGAAAAGAAAAAACAATTTAGTTAAATGACCCTACGGAAGGTCAATGTAGAGAAGACCGGTATATAAATTGTATTGCAGCGAAGATAGCAAGAACTTTTGTACACGTAGGGGAGGTAGGGGACCATAAGGCAGTCAGGCCCCAATTTCACCACGGTGACAGGTGCGACAATTGTAAAACATCACTGTTGCTGACGTCACAGGCATCCATGGGCTACGGTTACCGTTTACCATCGGGCGGGCCGTATTCATGTTTGCCACCATCATTGTATTATTAAAAAAAACGTTATTACCTATATCGGAAAAAAACAGATATTTCTCTTGCTAAGTTTATGACAATTGTCACAAGAAACACTAAAATTGTCACGAAATTCCGACATATAACTCATTTCCTGTCAAGAATTACCTACAATTCTTCTAAATCTTGACAATTGTCAGAAATTTCGCAAGAGAAATATCTGTTTTTTTTTCCGATAAAATAAAGTTTTTTAAATAATACAATGATGGTGGCAAACAGGAATACGGGCCGCCCGATGGTAAGTGGTAATCGTAGCCCATGGATGCCAGTGACGTCAGCAACAGTGATTTTACAATTGTCGCACCTGTCACTAATGTGAAATCGGGGCCAGGAAGCTCGGGCACCTCCTTGTCAATCAGGACGATTTACAAGGAGGTGCCCGAGCCTCCCGACTGCCCATTGGTCCCCTACCTCCCCTACGTCGCTAACACGGTCAGAAAGGAGGAGCTTCATTCCTTTCGCTCTACCGGCCTTCTGTAAGTGGAGAATGTGTACAAACGCAAGAGTCAAAAGACATGCTGAGATGGGACCATTTCGTGACACTTTATTTTTCACTGTTTTTTCTATGTACTTATGTCTATTGTCTGTGTGTTTACGAATAAAAACTATTTTATTATATTCTAAAAGCGACGTCAAAAGAGGTCGTCCGGCCGACGGACGGCCGGTGGACGGTCTTCTCCACATTGACCTTAATAATATTATTATAAAATATCGTAATTAAAATTATTGAATTTTTTTCATTATAATTATATGCCTCCAGTCTAGTGTAAAAGAGTTTGAGTCGAGTTTATCCAAATTAAACATTTTGCCAGTATAGTGTTTATTTCATAATACTACATCTTTTGTGTTGACACTCACATCCCTACGACTTCTAATTGCTGAAATGTCGATTGTGCAAAAGGGTTAAAGTGTGCCAAAAGTCTTAACTATTATCAAAGACATAATTATGAAACTTCGTATAAGATGAATAAACTCTAAGGAAAAAACGTGCCTCGGAAATCAAGAAAAAGTCATTCTCGGATAGATGGCGCACACACCTTTGGCCTATGCTCAGCTAGAGGGCGTGACAACACCGTTTCATATTTCACAATTTTAACACATAGATATCAGTTAATGAACATGGGTCAAAATGATATAAAAATAATAAAATCATTTATCCATCGGAGCCCGGGAAGCCGGTTACTGGCTACATGCCCATCCTTCGCCCAATACTGGTACTTTCTTGGATCCGGCCTCCCTTAGACTGGCGACTGGTTTGCGACTCGGGGTTTCGGTGTGTACGCCACACATATGCTCTTGTGGCACGGACGTGGACCGACTGGGACCACGGATTATCTTGTCAAAAAAGTGCAGGCCGTTTTTCGAGACATGCGTCGCTTAATGACATAGTCCGTCGGTCTCTTGCCACCATCAATGTGCCTGCTCTTCTTGAGCCGACTGGCATTATCAGAGATGATGGCAAGAGGCCCGATGGAGTGTCCTTAGTTCCTTGGAGCTTGGGACGGATGTTAGTGTGGGATGCTACCTGCGTAGACACACTGGCACCGTCCCACCTCCAACGGACTACTGTAAAAGCGGGCGGAGCGGCGGAAAGCGCCGAAATTCTAAAACGTAACAAATATAAGAGCCTCGGCAGAGAGTACCATTTTGTACCATTTGGAGTTGAAACTCTAGGTCCATGGGGTCCCAGCGCGCATAAGTTGTTCGCAGAAATCGCGAAGCGTCTGGTTGACGTAACTGGTGACCGGAGAGCTGGCGGCTACCTCGCACAACGTATCAGCATTGCGATACAGCGAGGAAATGCCGCCAGCATCCTTGGTACAATGCCTCAAGGGCCTATTTTAGATTTAAGCTAGTTATTAATTTAGTTTAGTAGTACCACTGTATATATATTGTATGTAAATAAATGATTTATATTTATCCATATAAATACATTTTTTGATAATTTTATACGTTTTCATTTTGAGTTTTAGTCGTGTGTCGATAGATGGCAGTAAATTTACTGTGGCTACAAAATTTACTATGACAGGACCCCTCTATACTATCTATTCTCTTTGCTATTATGTTCGAAGCGATTTATTTTTATATTATCTTGTTTAAAAATTGGTACTTAAAAATCGTGTTTCGAACTATGGTTAAAGTTAAATCTTAGTGACTAAACTACATTTCAAGTAACATTCGGTGTAAAGAAATCAAAATTCACTTAGATCTATTTCTAGTCTCGTTCGCTGGCCGCTGAACGAAAAGTCTCGGTCGTGGTCTCGGATATGGGTGAAATGGTATCGATGCATTCAGTGTAATGCTCTGAACACAAATATATGAGATGATCAGATGACAAGCGCGAAAGTGGTGGAGGTAGTTGCTGTGACGTCATAAAGTCGACAGTACAAACTTTTTTAAATTTTCTTTTAAACATACATGTGGGGTACCAAATGAAAGGACTTTGTGAGTAGATCACAAATATATAACAAACTGTAACATTTTCCATACTTGGGGCCCGTTTCTCAAAAGCTTGTAACTTGACAATATGTACAAGTGGAAGTCAGACAGATATTCGCTTGTATTACAAGTTACAAGCTTTTGAGAAACGGGCCCGTGGTCTAACAAATTATTAGAAAACGTTCAAAAATATTACAATCCACAATTGACTTCGAACTGCTATAAATTGTAAATGGCTGAATGGATTATTCCAAAATACATACCAAGTGACTGTTAATATCCTTTACATAATGTTCAAAAATAATTAACCATATATATATAAAAATTATTAAAAATACATAAATTAAATAAATATAAAGAAATGTACTTATTGATAAGAACGCCCTCTCTGTGTGCTTCACAAAACGATTAGGCTCACCTATGAACCAAACTCACGCGCAAGCGAATTTAGCAAATTAGATAAGTAATTAGTTCAGCAAACAGAAAAGATAGTATAGAGGGCTATTGCCATAGTAAATTTTGTAGTCACGGTACATTTACTGCCATCTATCGACACACGATTAAAACTTAAAATAAAATCGAAAATGTATAAATTAATCAAAATATGTGCGATTTAAGAGGAATTTCCTCCCGCGGACGCTCCGGCTGTGGAATGAGCTCCCTTCCGAGGTTTTCCCGAGGGTCTACAGTATGGGGTTCTTCAAAAAAGGAGTGTACAGGTTTTTAAAAGGTCGGCAACGCGCTTGTAACACCTCTGGATTTGCAGGCGTCCATAGGCTACGGTGACTGCTTACCATCAGGCGGGCCGTAAGCTTGTTTGCCACCGATGTGGTATAAAAAAAATATATGTATACGGATAAATGATTTTTATTTTTTTTTGTTTCATACTGGCCCATTTTCGTTCACTGATATGTGTTAAAATTGTTAAATATCAAACGGTGTCGTCAACGCCATCTAGCCGAGAATAGGCAAAAGGCATGGCGCCATCTATTCGAGAATGACTTTTTCTTGATTTCCGAGGCACGTTTTTTTCTTAGACTTTATTTATCTTATACGGAGTTACATATTTCTTTGGTTCAGGTGAGATCCGCAACCGTGGATGCTTTCTTTTTCGATACGAACGGCGAGGTGACCAGAAGAGCATCGCAATATAAAATTCCAAAATGAAGTTGAAAGATAGTTTAAGGCCACAATCCTGCCAATTAAAGTCATCTCTACGTTATGTTGGAGGAGTCGTCGCATTCATGAACACTTAAAACCCCAAAACTGTAAGTAACTACTGTTCTATAACCTCAAATGTCTAGCACGCGTTGGCTTTGCAAGATTTCTTTGGTTCTACAGCCTTGTTGTAGGGGTCCTTAGGTTGACCTGACAACGATTTCGAGGGATGAGCTCCGGCCGGCATCTGGTGTCCGAGCTGGTCATCCACGCCACCACTTGACCTTGGACCTGCTTCCTGAAGGCATCGGCGTCTGCGTAGTGGACCCCGTATGTGTAATAAATAAAGAGTGTTCGCAAATGCTTTAAGAATAACCAAGGTTAGTTAAAAAACTGAATTTGAATTTTAACTCTACGTCAGTGGACCATAAAAGTCTAGCTGTGTGACCCAGTGTTAAATAAAGACTTTCTCCAGAATTTCTACATCTTTTCATTTACATTACAACCCAGTAAAGGCGCCCTGAGGTTCTAAATATTAACAGTTTCATGCCTACATTGTTGCGACCCGGTGAAGTACCAGTGGAGCTGAGCTCAACTGTTACACAATCCATAGTTGAATTTCAAGTGTTCTAAATTGAAAATGGCTGAATAGATTAGTCCAAAATACATACCAAGTGACTAAGAATATCCTCTATAAGAAAAGTACATCACAACAGATTATAAGTGAGATAATTGTGGAGTGTAGACTGTAGCTTTGTTTGAAGTGATGAGATGTTCGTTGGATGAAGCGTAGAAACTGGCAATCTGGAACGCGCCGGTCGCTGCTGCCTCGAAGTCCGCTATACCTCCATTTACCGGTATGTCCGGTATATGTGTTGTGTGAAATGAAAACACATATATTTGATTTATTTACTGGAGAGTGTTCAGGCTGGTGTGAGTGAAGCTCTCTTGATGTCTCTGATATCTCTGAATAAGCTACAAACGGTTGTAACCGGCTAGCTAGAGCGGTAAATGAAAACTAGGTTCTTTATAGTAAATAATATAATATGAAAATATGTACAATAAAATAAACTAATTTCTGTCAGTACTTGAATCTAAACCAATAAAATATCGTCACTGGCCTTAACGTTCTTGAATCCCATTCTTTGTCGAACCGTACGATCAACTTAGGCCGCGGGTGCGGGAATCAGCTTTGGCAACGCAGGCTCAGCGAGGTCCGTGGGTAAAGAAAAGCTTCAGCAGCAAACGTCCAAACAATAAGCAGCAACAGTAATAAGTAGCTCTTCAATTTAAAGGTAGAAGGAAGGGCTGGAACAATCGTACGTTCTTAGACTTGTAGTCGAAACCTAACCCAAGCCTTATTCCGTTACGAGAACCAGTGACGTACATTTCGTACAAATAAGACTTGGATTAGGTTTAATTTCAACATAAACCTAAACTTAATGCTATATATACAATTATACAAACTTTACCTGCATTAGTAGCAGCCCTAGTATTAAACTTTATCACTAATTATAACCATACAGTCGCATTAAAATAATAATTACAGAATTGTGCTATATCCGACAACATTTCCAAAGGAAAATTTTACGAAGAAAAAACAAAAGACGGCGAAACCCTTAGTTTTTTATTTCCAACCGGCCAGTGCGCGCGGTGGCTGTACATGCAGGTTTGCCATGTTACAGTACCCCTCGCGCCCAGGAGAATTTTCCAGAATACAACGTGAAGGAAAATTCCAGAAAGCAAAAAAAACTTTAAATTACCTATATTATACAATATTTACAATTTCAGATCCTTAATGTGCCATCTACCTAGGGCACGCCCATTAGAATCAGCTAGTTCATATACAAGAGGAGATACTTTTTTTAATACAGTACATTTTACAAATTTGGGCGCTAGTTTTGCAGTAAAATATTTACCAGCATCACTAAGCTGGTAATTACGACGCCACACAACATCGCCTTCATTAAACTCTGCATGTTTACGCCTTAAATTATAATATTTACAATTTTTTACATGTGCATCCCAAATTGCAGCCTGCACTTTGTCGAGAATAGGCGACAAGTGGCCTAAGTTCTCAGCATATTTATCACGCGGTGCAAAAATGAGGTCGTCATAATCGACTTCACTTGAATTGGGGGCACCATAGAATGACCCGCAAGGGACAAGCTCTCTACCGTACACCAGAAAAGCTGGACTGAACCCAGTTACTTCATTAACACTGGTGTTCATAGCAAATTGGATTTTAGGAATATTAAGATCCCAATTTCTATGATCGTTCTCTACAAACGAGCTAACAGCTGTCATTAAGGTTCGATTGTATCGCTCAACAGAATTTACTTGAGGGCAATATTTAGGAGTAAAATGTACTTCAGGAATTTGATATTTACTAAAAAGATCCTGTAAATCATTACTTATAAACTGAGCACCATTGTCCATTATAACAGTCCGTGGAAAACCGTGTACCAAGAATACAAAATCTTCCAAAATTTTACAAATTATATTAGACGTTGCCTTTTTAATTGGAAATATTAAACAGTATTTGGAAAAACAGCAATTGACAACTAAAATGTACCGATTTTGTTTACGAGTCATTGGTAATGTGCCAACAAGGTCGATAGACAAACACTGAAACGGTCTGCAACACTCTTTTGGTTTGCCCATTAACCCCAAAGTTTGATGATTCTGGTACTTATAGGCTAAACATGTCTCACATTTTGCTATATATTTACTGATGTCCCTGTACATGCCAGGCCAGAAATAACGCAAAGAAATCCTTTTATGCGTTTTAAAAATACCAAAGTGACCAGCAGTAGGCTGTGAATGATTCTCATGGATAATATCTTGTCTCATTTCTTTTGGAATTACCAGTTTCCAATCATATTCAGAAGTCAGAAAAGAACTAGTTCGCTTAAGTCTGTACAAATTATTATTTACAACTTTGTAGTCAGGAAATTCAGAAGGTTTGTCCTGACAACCTTGTAAGAGGTCATTAAACCAGTCGTCGTTAGACTGAACATAAACCAAATCGACTGGTACTGAGCGCGATAAAGCATCAGGTACCACATGATCTTTACCCTTTTTATGTTTTATCTCAAAATTAAATGAAGACAAACGGACGCTCCAACGAGCCAAACGCCCAGTAGGGTTGTCTAAACTTAAAAACCATTTGAGAGCCGCATGGTCAGTATATACAATGAATTTCTGACCGTTATCTAAATAACATTGCCAGTGTTCTAATGCCAGAATAACGCTCAAAAGTTCACGTTCCGTTATTGAATAATTTTGTTGTTGTTTTGATAAAGAACGGCTAAAATAAGCTATAGGTGTTTCAATACCGTCTTCATCTTGTGTCAGCATAGCACCTATCCCGTAATTTGAAGCATCACAATGGACAGAAAATGTTTTTGAAAAATCAGGACAAGCCAAAACAGAACTAGACACAAGTGCTTGCTTTATATTGTCAAAAGCAATGTTAGCCTCCTCATTCCATTTAAATGGAGAAGCTTTTTTACCAGTAGATGTAAGCATATTAAGAGGAGCGGCCAAAGTACTAAAATTAGGTACAAAACGCCTGTACCAGCTGGCCGTACCAAGAAACTTTTTAAGTTCTCGTCTCGTGGTAGGAACGGGAATATCAAGAATCGCCTTCACTTTATCAGGGTCCGTTCTTAAGCCTTTGTGGTCAACAATATAACCTAGATATTTTAACTCACGTCGGAAGAACGCAGATTTCTCATAATTAATTGTAAGCTGGGCAAATTTTAATTTGTCCAAAACTCGGGATAGTAAGGAAATATGATCATCAAAACTGTTTGATATTACAATAATATCATCTAAATACCAAAACACGCGGTTTTCAAACTCAGGAGTAAATAGCATATCCATTAGGCGTTGCTGGGTTGCTGGCGCATTCGTAAGACCGAAAGGGGTGACCTTAAAACGATACATGCCACGGCCTGCTACATAGAACGCGGTTTTATCCCTATCTTCTTCGCGCAGAGGCACTTCCCAAAACGCCTTGGCAATATCAATGCTAGATAGATATTTTGCATCACGTAAATTGTCTAGTATTTCATTTATAAAAGGCAGCTTATATGCGTCTCTTTTAGTAACTGAGTTAAGTTTTCTACTATCCAAACAGAATCTCCAGCTTCCATCCTTTTTAGGAGTAACAAGAACAGGACTCAACCACGGACTTTCGCACGGCTCTATGATGTCTAAAGCAAGCATCTTGTCAACTTCTTCTACCAACACCTTTTGTTTTTCAGGAGAGAGTCTATAACATCTCTGCCTGATCGGTTCATGTTCACCAGTGTCAATACGATGCTCAACCAAATGCGTGCGACCGAGTGGACTAGATTCCGTCGACGTCTCACGAAATCGCGATATAATATCATTCGCTTGAACCTGTTGTTCTTGAGACAAGTCTTCGAAAGGAAAAACTTGTTTATCATTAGTAGTATTATTATCATTATTCGCAATTAAAGTAGAGCAATTAGAAGCTCGCATCAATTTAGCGTGTGTAACACATTTAGGTAAAAGGTCAAATCCTTTCCAGAAATCAACACCAAGTATTAAATGTGAAGAAATATCAGGGATAACGTGTGCAGTAATGTTAAGACATTTATTATCAAAACATACTGGTAAGTCAATGTAACCAATAGAGTCAGCGGAAGCGTTCTGTTTTTTAGCAACTCGCACAGAGAGTTTGTGTGATGTGTTAAGAACAAAACCTTGTTCTAGTAAAACATGGTGAGAATTATTACCAAGTATAGTAAGAGAACTCCCACTGTCCAAGAGACCGCAAAGAGACAAATTATTTACATTAATATTTACATAAGGCCGATCGTGATCATTTTGATCATCAAAGAGGATCAAAGATGTTTTACATGACAACATGAAAAGACGAACAACTGATAGCCAATCTTCCCACTCGCGACGTGAAAACTTATCACTATTATTTACATCCAATCTTTGATCCTCGTTTACTCGTTTTTTGGTATACTAGTAGTACGAGTAGACTTGTTACACTGAGGACATTCAGTGCTGCGGTAGCCATCTTGGCCGCATTTAAAGCACACTATCTTGCGTGGTTCCTTACATGAACGCAAAGAATGGCCATTCACTCTACAGCGCACACAAAACTGCTTACTTGAACTAACTATATTTACTGACTTACTATTTACAGGTTTATATACAAAATCATCAGTCAAAGAGGACTGACTGGCAGTAGGAGGCTCCTTAAAGTTCCTCGAGCGATCAAGGCACGCCTCATACTTCCTACATACAGCCTTCAAGTGCTCAATAGTTTTAATATCAGATTGAGCTACCATACAATCGTATTCAGGACGGATATTTCTAAGTAAAATTTTCAACCTATCCGTCTCCGACATAGTATAGCTGAGTCGGCCAAATAAACCAGACATAACGGCAAAATACGCAACGACCGACTCATCTTTACCCTGAGTACGGTCCTGAATTTCACGCATTAGTTTATAGTCATAATCCAGAATACCAAAATCATCAAACAGTTTTACTTTTAAGCTTTCCCAGGTGGAAAAACTGTCCCTGTAAGCACGGAACCAGTGAAGTGCTGCATCCGTAAACATTTCATAGGAATGTTTTAATAAGGTACCAGTAGGCAAGTTCCTAGACATCGCAAATTCCTCAACCTTCTGCACAAAACTACGCGGACAACCTTTACCCGCGTATGTAAATTTCCGAAACTCGCTAGTTACCGTCCTGTCACAATGAACAATTACTTTATCCTCTGAACTTTTATCAGAGCTCGCGGTAACAAATGAAGACGAAGAATCGCTGATGTTGCCATTTTTTGTATCAAAACGCATTTTCAAGGCGCTGAATTTCGATACGAGACTTTTATAAGTATTACAATGCCCCTCAGTGTCCGAAATATCAATACGCTGAAGGCGCATATATATATGCACAAGATAGGCCTGAATTTTATTTACAAGTTTTGAATCACCGGTACTTTCGTATAGAATTATTTTATCCTCAATGAAGGAAACTGATTTTTCAGCGCCTGTCAAGTCATCGGCGACTGAAAAAGTAGAGGGCAAGTCCTCAGCCGCATATTTAATCAACAAGTTACTCAACTGTTGTCTCAGTTCTACAACCGTGTCGAGAGGCTTTTCTTGCCTGATACTTATTTCGTAAATAAGTTCAGACTTATTTAACATATTTACATTTACACTAGACAAATCCATTTTAAATCCCTATGACACAACGCATGTACAAATAAAACACACTATTTAAAAGAAAAAACATACAGACACTCATACAAATAGATAGTACATAGCGTACTATATACTATGTTATAATATGTGCTTATAATCTATATGCTAAACGGCAAAATGCAAACTGCAAATATAGGTAACGCTATAAATCTAGTACCTATATGCTTAATACATTCACATAACTAAGAAAAATTGTCCACATAATAAAAAATAAGGAATGTACAAACACGCATAGTATTTACAAGTATGTACATAACCCAATCCAAGTACTTAAAGACCCACGTACTGACAGAAAACCCTTTGGGCGCCAATGTAACCGGCTAGCTAGAGCGGTAAATGAAAACTAGGTTCTTTATAGTAAATAATATAATATGAATATATGTACAATAAAATAAACTAATTTCTGTCAGTACTTGAATCTAAACCAATAAAATATCGTCACTGGCCTTAACGTTCTTGAATCCCATTCTTTGTCGAACCGTACGATCAACTTAGGCCGCGGGTGCGGGAATCAGCTTTGGCAACGCAGGCTCAGCGAGGTCCGTGGGTAAAGAAAAGCTTCAGCAGCAAACGTCCAAACAATAAGCAGCAACAGTAATAAGTAGCTCTTCAATTTAAAGGTAGAAGGAAGGGCTGGAACAATCGTACGTTCTTAGACTTGTAGTCGAAACCTAACCCAAGCCTTATTTCGTTACGAGAACCAGTGACGTACATTTCGTACAAATAAGACTTGGATTAGGTTTAATTTCAACATAAACCTAAACTTAATGCTATATATACAATTATACAAACTTTACCTGCATTAGTAGCAGCCCTAGTATTAAACTTTATCACTAATTATAACCATACAGTCGCATTAAAATAATAATTACAGAATTGTGCTATATCCGACAACATTTCCAAAGGAAAATTTTACGAAGAAAAAACAAAAGACGGCGAAACCCTTAGTTTTTTATTTCCAACCGGCCAGTGCGCGCGGTGGCTGTACATGCAGGTTTGCCATGTTACACGGTTCCGGTTTATATAGGAAAATACGAGGCCGTTAGGTACCTTTTTCAACTAGTGGGTGTATCATGCAGAGTCAGTTATGTATATTTTTGCCAATCTCATTAATAATTAACACGTATGAAAAGAACATGGATCCTAGACTTATAACTAGATACATACATTCCACGCAATTCATTAACATAATATACGAACACAAGTAAAAACATGATAAAACGCACACAAGTAAAATGATTAAAACTTAAAATACTAAAAGATTAAACTGAAACATAACAAGACTCCTAGCTATTCACGACAGTCTCCCCCACGTGTATCAACACCGTCTGCATGGGAGGAGTGTATGAGTAGAAACTGGAGCTGGAACTGAGCCTAGAAACTGGACGGCGGACGTCACCTGCGCGTGTGCGAACAATGGCCACTCTCACATGGCCATCTGGGCCAGGAAATAGCTGGGCGATTACGCCTCTGGGCCACGTTCCTCGTGGCATGGAGCTATCCGCTACGATGACTACGTCACCTTCATGCAGTTTCTTTATATCTTGATGAGCACCGGGCCTAGGGAGGAGGCTGGGTCGGTATTCACGCTGCCAGCGCCTCCAAAATTTGTCGGCTAGCGTTTGCGCTGTTTTCCACGAAGAGAGTGACCTAGTTGCGTCTGTGAAGACGCCCAGTGGCGACATGGAGCTTGATCGACCGATAAGAAAGTGATTCGGCGTCAGGGCTTCGATGTCTTAGTCTGGATTCACTGGTGTCAGTGGTCTGGAATTAACTATGTGCTCTGATTCTAACAATAAAGTATGTAGAACTTCTTCGTGGGGTGCTCTTTCTTTCAGTACTACTTTTAGTGCGGTTTTTACGCTGCCCACGAGCCGTTCCCAGGCACCGCCAGCGGAGGGGTTGCCGGGTGGAATTTTCTTCCATTGTATGGCTCGCTCGGTCAAAAAGGGCTTGAGACTGTTGGGCAGCGTCTTTTTGGCCTCTGCCAGTTCTCGTTCCGCGCCGTGGAAGTTGGTGGCGTTGTCGGAATAGAGAACTGTAGGCGTGCCGCGTCGCGCTATCATTCGGCGTAGCGACAGTATCATGGAGGATGCCGAAAGTGAGGCGGCAAGCTCCAGATGTACAGCGCGAGTCGTGAGGCATGTGTATAATACACTCCATCTTTTCTCGCGGCGGCGGCCTATACTTATATGCATAGGGCTAAACAGGTCTACGGCTGCAGCGGTAAATGGCGGTTGATTCGCTTTTAGCCTTTCGGGCGGCAGGTCGCCTATGGGAACCTTGATTGGCGTTCCCCTATAGGTTCTGCACCATTGGCATTTATTCGTTATGTAGCGAATGCTACCGCGCAGCCCGATAATGTAGTACCTTTGTTTCAACTCGTAGATGACGGTTGCGTGGTTGCCGTGATTAAAAAGAGCATGAAAATGGTGTACTAGTAACTTGACGAAATCTTCTTTCGCATGCAAGACAGGCATGTGCGTGTCTTTATCGATTCTAACATTTAGTACGATGATTTCGTTTTTGTCAAGTTGTACATCTATTTTGTATAGCGGAGATTTCTTCGAGAGTGGCCGCCCAGTTTCTAGAAGCTTGATTTCCTCTGGAAATGCAGCATGTTGACTCCATCGGATTAGCAATATCTCTGCTAAATCTAAATGCCCCTTATTTATCTCTATATCTGTTTTCTTACATAGCAATGTGGCTTTGAAAACCTCGGCGGCAACCAGAACACTAGCGGTGGCGCGAACTAACCGTACGAACTTTGAGAATTTACATACCTCCGGCAGGTACTCAAACTTATCTTTCGCGACACCTACTGAGCACACGAGTTTATTAGCGCGTCATTGCCGCGCCTTCATCGAGTAGCGCGAGGGTTTGGACGGTACCTAACGGTCCCGACACCTCCACGGGCATGATTTTGAGATACGTCTGCGGCAGTTTAACATTGAGTACTGCATTGCGTGCTGCCGGCGCACTATTACCGTTCGCGGACGCGGCCGCGCTTAATCCGTGTAATAGTTTATTATGTCCGGCTTCGCACTGAGTCATGCCACACGCGACATATTTACATTTAAAACGCACAGGGTGATTCGCGCCTAAACATCTAAAGCACAATTTAGCACCCTTTGCCAAGTCCCATCGCTCAGATATAGTCGCGGCCAAAAATTTCGAACACTCACTAACTTTGTGTTCTTTGCCGTTCTTACATATGGCGCACGCATCGCGCGAGACAGAGACAGACGATATCTGTCGCTTGGGCTTAGCTCCGGTTGACGCTGGCTTTTTTTTAAATTACCATCGCGGCGCTTTACTTGAGCTATAGTTGATTTACTAGTACGCGATCTATTTCCCGTATCACGCGTGTACGTTTCGTGGTAATCTGACTCCGAATCCGAACTAACGTCGCGAGAGGACGCGGGGGCGCCGGACCTAGCGAGAGCGTTGCTCAATCGACCGGGTTCGCGCACAGCGTTTACCGCGTTTCGCGATCTACTAGACGTATCACGGTAGAACACGGGGGCACGAGACCCAGAGAGAGCTTGGCTCGATCTTCTCGGTTCGTGCACAGAGGACACCGCATTCACTGCATTCCGTGATCGGTTAGACGGCTTATGTCGGTTTACGCGCTTGGCCGCAGTGCTAATTTCGTTAAGAAACTCGGATATCGCAACTAACCCGGGTGATTCTACGTTAGACTGCCTGTATTTGGCCCATTCATAGCGCACTATCAGATTTAACTTATCCACGATTTTGTTCACAAGCTCAGGCGCGTGCAAATACTGTTCTTGACGCCAACGATCGAATGGTGGCGACGGCATTCGCAACGTGCGCGGCGAATGAGGTTATATTCGAATTGTCTTCGGACAAACGCGGCATGTGTTTGACATTATGACTTTCCGTAAGTACAATTTCCTCAGGGTCGCCGAACTGCCGTTCTAGCGCTTCCATTATTTCGTACGGATCCTGCACCGAGTACATTATTGATTTTACGGCTGTCCGAGCCTCGCCCTTAAGTGCGCGTCTAATCCGACTCACGTTATTGACGGCACTAAACATGGGCGCCGTATCCTCGAATTCTGCCCTAAATGATATTCACTCGGTGATATCTCCGCTGAATGTAGGTAATTCCGGCGGTTTATGGTACATTGGCGCGTAGGTACCGTGCGGTACCTCTAAAACGCGCGGGGGCAGTCTGCTAGCCCGGTCGGCGGCTGCACGCGGCGGCGGCTGCGCAGTCTCTTTCGGCGGCGGGAATTTAACGTTTTCTTTCGCGACCTCGCGCTGTAACCTAGCTTGTCGTTCTACCCAACTTCTAGTACGTTTTTCGACGGTCGCGTCACTGCTGCCGACAGACTGCGCCTTCAGTTGCGCAACCTGCAGCCGTAAATTTGCAGTGTCGGACTCAGTCTTAGCAACGGCTAAACGGGCTTTATGAACCTCGAGCTCGGCCATTAGCACGGACAATTTATTGTCGCGTTCCCTAACCGATTTGCGACTCCTATGTGATTCGCAATTAGACGGCGCCCGCGACGGCGGCGGCGGCGCATCGGTGTCTTTATTCACTAGCGTATTCGACCAACTACGAACTACTACCGTGTCATCTAACGCTTCCGAGTGTACCGACTCGTTTCCACCGGTAGTATTCGGGTTGCCACTGGTGCCCTTGCTCCACGTATGGGTCTCGCCGGACGTAGTCTTACCGGACGAGGGGGTAGGGGTGTCCATGTTCGGTGCGGACACAGGTGCCGGCGGGCCCCTGGTGCGTGGGCGTCGAAGGCTCCTTGCTTCCTTTTCGGACATCTTTCTGGCTGGAACCACTTCACTTTACACACGCGGCGGGTCCCTATCTATACCTGCTTACGCCTATGTCTGACGTTACCGAGCGCAACGACAGTGCCCTAAGCGTGGATCCCTCGTGGTACTGAATCTCCCGCAATGGCAAAGTGCAATGCCTAGAACGTTCGAAAGCAGTGTGTGGGTATCAACCATGTGACACATGCAACGAAAGTTGCCAGGACAGCCGGTAAATGGGTTACGGAAAGGTATTGGGTTTGGGTCTAAACCGAAGCGAACTTCTAGGCTCAGCGCGTCCTTTATTCTGTCTTGCCGTCTGAGTTAAGCAACGTTCGCTTGAAACTCAGCGCGTACGTGTTTCTTTCTTGCTGTCTGAGTTAAGCTATGTTTGCTTGAAACTCAGCGCGTACGTGTTTCTATCTTCATTCGGCTTCAGAAGGACCAAACTGTGGAGTGTAGACTGTAGCTTTGAAGTGATGAGATGTTCGTTGGGTGAAGCGTAGAAACTGGCAATCTGGAACGCGCCGGTCGCTGCTGCCTCGAAGTCCGCTATACCTCCATTTACCGGTATATGTGTTGTGTGAAATGAAAACACATATATTTGATTTATTTACTGGAGAGTGTTCAGGCTGGTGTGAGTGAAGCTCTCTTGATGTCTCTGATATCTCTGAATAAGCTACAAACAGCTCCGGTTTATATAGGAAAATACGAGGCCGTTAGGTACCTTTTTCAACTAGTGGGTGTATCATGCAGAGTCAGTTATGTATATTTTTGCCAATCTCATTAATAATTAACACGTATGAAAAGAACATGGGAACATGGATCCTAGACTTATAACTAGATACATACATTCCACGCAATTCGTTAACATAATATACGAACACAAGTAAAAACATGATAAAACGCACACAAGTAAAATGATTAAAACTTAAAATACTAAAAGATTAAACTGAAACATAACAAGACTCCTAGCTATTCACGACAATAATATAACAAGTAAGTACCTCGCCAGGGTCTGTCTCTAGAAGTACAAACGTATTAGAATTTGTATTCGTATTCGCAACAACACATGGAGTAACAATATGAGATCCATCCTATGCCAAAATCCGTACTGCTAGGGATTTTCCCATGTCAGAAAAGTACTGATTTATGGCATTAACCGATTCAGTAGGTGAGTTTCTAATGTCTAGTAGTACCTACGCTATTTTGATTTTTGTCTATTTTACGATTTGTTACATTGTTAATTGTTTTCCAGAGAGCTTTAGGATTGCCTTTTGCCTTAATTAATTGATCTTTTTCATATTTATGTTTAAGTTTCTTTATTAAGCAGTTACAAAGGTTACGGTATCTTTTATAGGTAATTTTTATGATGGCATCATCTGGATTAGCTCTATTACATTGATATTATTCTATTTTGTGTGGTTTTTTTACCATCATCCTAAAAAAAATCTACATTTAGTTCGCTAAATGGTTTCTTTACATAGTACAAAAATTCAAAAGGATTCAACGGAAGGAGCAACACCAGCGAAAGTGCAGTTCACACATTCATTATTTGTATTGCATGTGTGAAACAGTCATTATTTATTTGTATTGTAAAAAAGGCTAAGCCAATATTTCTGTTACTTTTACAAAAGTCAGGTCAATTTAAATGACAAGTTTTAATTCATTAGTCATTACTTTCATTAGTCATAGTGCGAATACTGAAAATGTTTGGACATATCATCCGCAACGAAAAGTCGATGGAGCGGTTTGTAGTGCAAGGTAGAGTGGAAGGTCAACGTTCTCGCGGCCGATCTCCAACAAGGTGGACGGATCTCATAAAGTCCACGACGAAATGTTCCCTGACTGGGTGTGCTCAGAGTGCCACACACAGAGAGAGATGGAGGAGTATCGCAACAGCCGGAATAAACATAGGAAAGGACAACCCATAACCACGACCACCCTGACAAGAGTGTAGGGTAGACCGAGGCGATTTGGATCACTGGGGAAATCGGATCAAAATAAGCATTTCTGTAAAATTTGAAAGATCGCGGTTAGTTACAGCCAGTCAATCAACGTCCTGCGTTCGCTCTGTTCCTAACGCATGTCGCCACAGTTACTGCCATTGGAAAAGACTCACGCGTCGGTCACGGTGACACTTCCCGATGAGTCGCTCGTACAGGTGTATTGTGATTTTACCGCCGATGTAAAAAATGTGCAAATACAGTCCGTGATAAAAGTAAACGCAAAAGGCTAAAGGTTTGTAATTGTTGTTACTTATTGTTAATGGCGCATAGTGTTTCCTGATTTGATTTTGTTTTTATTGTATTTAAAGGTATATTTCCGTTACGCGAAAATAATTCAAACATATGATATTAGACCAATAGTGGGACCGGATTTTTACACTAAAAGTTTTGATAATTCTAAAGATGAAAAAGTGATACTTATCTGACATGGGACATATTTTTAAGCATATTTGTAAAATATGACGAAAAGTTAGAACGAGCGTTAGATATAAATTAGGTATTTTATATATTTTTAGTAATGATTTTTTAATATTGAATTAAAGTGCAATGTTTAAGTTCCATCGTTTATAATATGTATGACGCTTTATAATGTAAAATTATTAGAAATTTTTTTAACGTGCTTCTTAGTCAAACTACAAATTAGCTTATTATTTTGTCGATATTGAATTAAAGTTTAATAAATCCACAACAACATATCTAAATTCTTAAGTTAATAGGCAAGCTAAAAATTTAGAAGAATAAGATATATGCTTTAGAATTAATATGCGTTTTTTGTCCTATAATATCTAATATTGAATTAGAGTCTGTAAAAATAAGTCTATTACTATAAAATAATATACGCAGCCATATTATAGAAAATAAGAAATTTCGGTGTGTAGCTTGCATTGTAATAGTAAAATATATTTAAAAAGGCGCGAAATTCATACATACGCCGCGCTGGTCCGTCAGTGTCGCCGGCGCGCCGCCCGAGAGCCTATCATAGCCTGCCTATACCTCGCCCCTCGCCTCGCCCCACCTCCCGCTCACAGCACTGTCTGTCTTTTCTTATCATTCATTTGTTTGTTTACTGTGGACATATATAAATTAGATGCGGACATTACGTGAAATTAAAGGGGTCCCTTTGTTTCCCATAAAGTTTTAAGTCATAATGTATTGTTTGTCATATAAGAACCTTCGGGCTCTCGAATTAAGGTTTATTTTTGAATGGCCTTAGTAGCAGTGTGATAGCGTTGACTCGGCTCGGAGAGTTGGCGAATTGGCGATTCATTAGCCGAGTTAGCGGATCGGATACCAAGTTATCAGTTAGTTTAGTGGCCGAGTTGATTAGGAAGAACATTTGAATTTCGAAATTGTAATAAAAATGTACATGATATTCACAACTATTTTTTACCATAGTTTGTCAAAGGACTGTCTCATTTCAAACATAGAGAGAATCATCATACTATCTTTGACTTACACTAGTACTAGCACCCAAAAGAAAAGGATGAATATAGTTTTTTGTTTTTATTTACTGACAAATTGGTTTGACCGACTATACCTATTTCTGGTTCCTATTGTCATGTACTGTCCTATTCAACGTCAATATCATATTATGTATATTATAAACCAACTGCTCAATATTACACGTATACATATTGAATATACAATAAGGTAAGTGACCTCACCTTATTGTATATTCCGTGTCGGCCGTATATGCCTATATACGGCCCACCTTAAATTAAAATGTTTTTTTTTTTAATAAACAGGATATTAAGTATGAAAAACTCACTCAAATAGGTGTCTTATTTATTGAAGTTTCTTCATTATACCAAAATAGTTATAAAAATATTACGATACTCTTGGAAAATATACCTTTTATAAAAGTCCTATTGTGGGCCTTATTGAACACTAGCAGGGTATTACTTAATCCCGCAAAAAATAATCACTTTGACAGTAGACAATAACAGATTTTATTGTTTTTAACTTAAGAGTTATACATATACAAATAACAATATTTGGTATTTCACAACAAGAGGATATTTATAATAAGTTAAAAATAATTCTTTTGGGCCTTATTAACTAAAGATATAAAAATTGTCTAGTTTACGCGAAAATAGTAGGTAACTAAAGTCACTAAACATAAATCTTTATTATTATTATGCTTTAACATCTGGGGGCACAGCAGTGCCCCCGCCAAGACGAGCAAAGCGCAAGGGCACTATCTACCTTTTCTCGAAGCGCTTCGTCGTTTTTTGGAACCCTCATAACTTGGGGTTGGATTATACTAGATAAACAAAGTTCTCGGAATTATTAAGCATATCAATTGCATAGCTCTTATACTTTAGATTTTATTCATATCTAAAACCTTCGATTTCGTCACTGACTCACTCACTTGATGATTATTAATACCTTTAGGGTACTTCCTGAAGTAGTAGTAGTAGTAGTAGTAATCACTTTATTGTACACAACACAGGTTTACAAAAATAAATTACAGTAATGGAAGTACAAAGGCGAACTTATCCCTATAAGGGATCTCTTCCAGCTAACCTTCGATTAGATGAGAGGAAAACTACAGTCAGGTCAGATAGACAAACTTACGGGATGTACAGTAATATTTAGAAAAAGTAAACTAACGTATTGTCAACTCATAAAATACATAAATAATATTATAGAATAAAAATACATAAAATACATACTAGCAAGTCCTCTAAGAAGCTGAAATTTGATATGTAAGATAGTTTTAGTACACAAACAACAAATAAATTCAAAAACTTGAATTTTTTAATCCCTAAGGCAGGGACCGTTACCGGTATTCTGACTACAGGTTATTATTGAGGTATAACCGGTGAAATTTGAATTTGGGTATTTATATCACTTAAGCTCCGAATAGAGGTATTCGAATACCGGTATTCAATAGTGTTATCGGTTTAGCCAATTGACAAAAAATACCACTATTTGATAGTATACTCCTAAAGCTATTACCGGTAATAAGTAAGTGCCAATACCGGTTGTAGTAGTACCACGATTCGTTCCTTCGCTACTCGTCAAGGACGTTGTCCGGCCCGCTTGTAAAGTTGTAAATACTTAAGATCCGGATCTTAGAATGCCCGTTTTCATGTTGGCTGGTAAAATTAGCTGTTAGGTGATGATTTTGAATGATAAATATTTAATAGCGTTCATTTGATTCATTTCATTGTTTTTTTTGTTGATTTAATTGTATTTTATTATGTATGTAGTTTATAATCTCAAATATATGAGCGCCGATTAGACGTGCGCGCCGCCGCTATAAGGAGTCCGCGCGCCGCCGCCGCCGCCGGTAGATTAAAATTCGCGCCGAATATTTTTTATAAGACAGTATTATGCAGCGTTAAAATATGTAATAGGTTATAGTCCGATAAGAAATAGTTGAAATAGGCGCCACTTCCTACGTAACTCTCACATTTTTGACGTAAAATACTTACTTAAACATGGCAATAATTACGTACTTACGGAAATTTTTTGGTCATTAAATTAATTTCTACTATTTTATGTCGCACCAACACCATACTAACTATTTATTATGTGGCAGTACGATTTACATAAAAATGTGTTGTATGTACCATGTACCTATGGGTAAAACAAATTTACAAAGTATAATGTCCAGTTTTTTAACCGTTGTCGATTACAGGGCACTTGTGCCAAGTATGCGAAGAGTAAAATTATCACGTTTTCTGGTAGTTTTTATGAATATGAATTAAACAGAGGGATTTTAGGTGTTAAAAACCTTTTAAAAAGTCATTACTTGTCGTATTGCAACGTAATGAACCAAATAGATAAAAAAATATTATTACGGTTTTTTTTCCTGTGCGTTCATCAAGACATCAAGAGACAGACCCGATTTCATTTGAGAAATTTCTTACGAAAATATTGATAAAATTGCATGCATTGTTGTATACCATTGCTCAGATGTTGCTGCATCCTACGATACCCCGCTAAGTTTGATTTAATGTTAATAAAATGACGCCAATGACTGGTAAAATTTTACCACCTACGAGCTATAAAGCTTTTGGAAAAATATAAAAATAATAGGTTTTACTTTAGTTCATAACATAAGTTGACATTATCAGTAAGTGTATTTGTAATTAAAAATGCAATTATTCTATATTTATTTAAAAAAAAACATGAATTTGACAAAAAAAACCTTATGGATATAAAGTACTGTATACTAACTAGGCAACGTCCAAAATACTAGACGTCTTTTCATTATGCGACGTATCTTTTTATTTACACCGAACCTGGCAACATCCAACATATTTGACATACCTATGTTTTTTTCGAAACTATTATAAATATATTTTTTTCATGATTTTTCTACAATAAACAACCACATAATAAGATTATAACACCAAAAAAATTATACTAACACAGTTTTTTAAGATTTTTTTCCCTTGTCGATTTAAGGGTTAAGCATGGCTTTTCATTATACGTCTTAATATTGAAAAGTTGAAAAATTCCACGCCGCCGCCGTGGATCTTTTTGTGGCGCGCCGCCACCCAATTTTTTTCGACCGGCGCGCACGTCTAGCGCCGCCCAATAGGCATTTAGCCGGCGGCGGTTCGCCGGTCAAAATTGGTAGCCTTGGAAACTTGGTTTATGCGAAGAGAATTCAAACCTTACTTAATTTAATTTCATTTCATTTAATTTATTGAATTATGGTAGGAAAAAAGTTTTTCATGGCATTAACTGTAGATAAGCAGCATAATGAACATCTCTTTATATTGTGAGGTTACTGTTAATTGAATCTATCACTAATTCACTACACTTTATAAAACAAAGTCCCCCGCCGCGTCTGTCTGTAACTATATGAATGTATGTTCACGATGAACTCAAATCAAAACCTACTCAACTGATTTTCATGCGGATTTCAGCTATCAATAGAAAGATTTTTGAGGAAGCTTTAGTTTAGGTGTACAATTTGTTAAGGTTTTGTGTAATCCGTGCGAAGTCAGTGCGGGTAGCTATAGTCAAATATAATAGTTATTATATGTACGTATCGCCAGGAGAGGTGAATGATTACACACACTGCTCGCACAGACCACCTACTAATCGCAAAAATAGTATGAATGAATCAATGAGTGAATGTGACTTAAATGTACGATATTAAAAGCCTATAAAAACCCCTTCAAGAAACTTTTTTGCAGTTGATATCAACTTGATATTGGTACGAAATACGGAACCCTAAAAAGAATATTAATTTCAAAAATGTCTCAAAAATTGTATTGAACAACTATTTACAACTAATATTGCTCAAAGGTTAACTGGAAGAGATCCCTTAAAGGAATAAGTTCGCCTTTGTACTAATGACGAATGTTATTTTTCCTGTTTTGTTTTGATTTTTGTACAATAAAGTGTTTTACTACTACTACTACAACTATATTAAAGCAGAAGGAGTTGAAAATAAAGTTCCAGTTAATCCTTGTTTAATATTCGCTGAAAGTTGTTGAGCATTAGACTTTTCTGAGTGAGCACTCTATGTATTTTTTTCTTTATGTGGTTAAATGCACGTAATGATTATTTTTAGATATAATTTTAATTTATATTTTTGTTCGGTAAATAAAACAAACATATGATAAGAAAAGTTTTCTTGATTTCTATTTAAAGTTAATTGTTTTTATATAAAGTACCATCTCTTAAAATATCGGTACCTAATTTGTTAGCACGTTATATAAAAGCAATAAATTCCCGATCAAACTAATCTGCATAGCATTTGCAACGACAACGTGTGTAAATATCATCGTTAATGTCAAAGTTCTATGAAAATATGACGTTTATATTATAATAACACTCCCTCACTTTGTTCTGTTCAAATCGGTGCAAAGTTAGCTTAGACAGACTCTAGTATCTAACAAGGTCACGCCGATGCCACATCGATAGCGCAGAATTTTGGCGGCGGCGGCGGCGCGAAAAGTTTGGCGGCGCGGCGCTCATATTTCATATGGAAATGTTTTCTGGGATTAATTATTTTCATTAATTCATTCATTAACCTCGTGCCTTGAAACGGTCGCAACGCTCAATTTTACAGAGTAGAAGTGGTTACTTGCTACGCTCGTGGTTAAATCATGAAATCTTTCGCTTGTACAGCGATCAATTTATAAGCATGAGCAAAAATAATAGATAGTAAGTTACATATCGCTCCTTGAGAAACATAACGTCATTATCCAAAAAATGGGGTTTTTGAGTTAATAACGCCATCTAGCTCGTATGATCGTAACGCACGCAATACGAAGACACGTATCGCCCTAGCTCTATTAGAACCGCCAGAAGGCGCTAATGTCGTTATGGCGAATAGAGGGAATAGGTGCCTGTCTCATAGGAACAATGTCATTAAAGGGAAGTAAATTGTATTTTTTTGCTTAGTGACGGTTTTCTATGAGATTCAATGGTAAGTACGACAATTTACATAAGAAATAGTGTATCTATACGTACTATGTCACTTTAAACTTATAATATGGTATCAAAATCAAAACTCAATTTAAAGCAATATCGTACTTTTCCCTTTAAGGACACTTGTACTTTTGAATTTAGTAGAATAGAATAACGTTTTGAAATAAGTAAAGTGACATTATACCTATAATGACGGTTTTGCTTAAAACTTAAAGCCATAATGCTGACTAAAAATAAAAACGTACTGTTCTTTTACTTTAAGTGACATTGTGATTTTAAGAAGCTGACAGAAGTTTAAGCAGGTCGATCGTCATTATCTGTGTAGTGTCAATATGCTAGCTTAGTTTACCATAGCGACAGTTGGCATGCTTAAGTGAAAAATGTTGTTTTAAGCTTAAAGCCACTACAACTGGTACAGAACGCTTATAACGGTGTGGTTAATGAATGTCACTCGTTGTTTAATGTCACTGTGTTGTATTTTTTCTATAAGGTTCATAATAGAGTTGTATTATGGGTACCTACTAGACGACTATTTATAATTAGATAGATATAGCCACATTACGACCCCTATTGATCTAACTGTGGAACTAGGTTGGTATGTGTAAGATTCCCATATTTATTAATTATAATATAATATTATTTATGTGTTGTGTGATACTTTTTCATTCATCAAAATTAGCAAGTTATTTTTGTGATGTCTGTTATGTTCCAATTTTATTTCTGACAAGGTGACACAAAACACACATTAATTATTATTATCACTAGGTAGGTACTTACCTATTAATTACCCATAAAACTATTGTTCTCTTACAGTAGAAAATGTCTCAATGTGTCTTGAATGACAAAAAAGTTTAAAGCTATTTTAATAAAGTTAATACTACTGTTTTAGTTGAACCTGTTAATAAAGTTAATACTTATGATGATGAAGAATTCGTACCTCCTTCAGAAGAGCTAGTTCTAATAACGTAATGTGTCGCTTGTGAGTTTTTTGTTGTTTTTCCGGGTTGGTTTAATTTTGCTACTGGCTGTTTCTAAAGTATTTATAATGTTGTTATTTTGAATTTGAACTTCTGAATGTGTATTTGTGGTATCTCTTCTTGTAAGGTGTCAAAATTACTTCGTAATTCTAAGTTAAACTGATCGTGGTTACAAATAAGAGTGTGTTTCTGTTTAGGTGTTTTGCCTATTTATGAAGTAATTGCTTACGGTGGATTTAAGTCTTAAACTTTATTTTTGCTCTCACGGGTCTGTGATCGGAACTAAATTTAAACCTATTGATGTACCTAATACCTACATAAATAAATATCTAATTAAACTTTTGTCAGATGAAAATATTATTATATAAGTAGTCAATTTCGTGTGTGATATTCCGCCAGGCGAAGTCCAGGTCCAGCGACTTTGAAGTTTTTTTGAGAAAGAAGGAATTACTTATCTACGTTCATGTTTCGACCAAAGGCAAATGGAATAGACCTAGAACTACGGTCGTTTCTGCTGCCAAGGCCATATGTGGTCCAACTATGTATGTGTGCTTGATCTGACTTCACCAAGGACAATGGTCCATGTTTTCTGCTTTTCATCAGTAGATTTATTTAGAGGGTCATAATCTCGTAATACTCTTCAATCATATCATCGCAATGTGTAGATGTTGATGCGTAGGCTTTGATTGCGGTTAAGGTAGGTATATAGCTTTGGGATTTGGGATATGCTTAACGTCAACACAGCCACCTTGTCGGAGTAATTTGATAATCCGACAATGTTGTCCTGCCACTTCTTTTTGACGACAAATCGTGAGGGTATCTTCCTGCGGGTAGTTTAAAAGTAGCGCCAATAACAGAAAAGCTAACGGAAAAACGTCTGAGGTGGTACGGTCATGTACAGAGGCGTCCTGTAGACTACATGGTTAAGGTAGCGCTCGATATTTCAACGACGAAGCGAGGACGTCGAAGACCACCTGCCACCTGGCTGACGACGGTTCAGCGAAACCTGAAAGACCTCAATATAGACGCCGACGTTGCACTCAATCGTGCGGAATGGAGGTAAAGAACAGGGAAGGCCGACCCCAAGTAAATGAGAACAAGGCCTAGCAGGATGATGATGACGTGGGTATCTTCCGCCCAGGGATTCTTAGCACCACTTTTACAGGGTACTTAGCGCCGTAACGAGGAGTCGTACATGTCAAATGAGATTGGGCCATAAGCCCATCATGCTGGTTCAGTGCGGGTTGGTGGATCGCCAGAGGCTTGTTTGGTATTCCACAGGGTGACCACGTGCAGGAGAGGCTGGTCTGGGGTCCGTTACATGACATTCGGGCCCCTTACATCGCATCCCCCAATTATTATCCTCCCCTTTGTTTATTTACTTTGGTAATTTTTGATCGTAAAAATATAGCCAAACAAAACAAGCTAAGAATACTCTAGTTTTAAAGAAAAACTAGTCTTATTTGCTAATTTTTTAAGACTGAAAGTCGCTTACTTTAGTAAATATTAATTAACATCCATGTAAAATGATTCTATTTGCGCTTTTTCTTTGAAATAAACGTTAAGTTATATCAAATAACTGGATATAGTGTCACTGTTCCATAAATTGAATCAATATTGCGAAGTCGTCATGTGACATTAAGCAAAACTAAACGGAATAGTGACATTACAATTTTCTTTTAATTGAATTATCTTAGAAATTAAACAAAAAAAACACAGTTTACACAAATGACTCACAAGATTAGTTTAAAATCTAACAAAATATAGCAAAAAACTCTTTCTTTTATCTCTAGTACGGCAGTTTTAAACGTTTGAAGATTTCAAAAATTTTAAAGCTCTGTACCCAAAAAACACGTTTTTCGCTTAATGACACTGTGTTTCTCAAGGAGCGAATGTCTTTGGCATGAGGACTTAACAACAACTTTAACCTCTTGTCGCAAAGTTTTTGGTTACTCTTTGATCAAGTGCAATGAATACCGGTATTAAATACGAAAACCATTACCGGTATACTGAATACCTGTTATTATTGAGGTATTAATGAATACCGGTATTTCATTATGTCAATTAGTGTACAAGTAGCGATAAAGACAAAAACGGAATGACAGCAATACCTCTAATGCGAATATAGGTATAACATTTTAACCGGTATTCGTTTGACAGTTTTTATACAGGTATTTAATAAAACCGGTTATACGGTCCCTGCCCTAAGGGGATGATGAGGGGGTTTAATCTTGTATGGGGAATCAATAATCGCTGAACCGATTTAGTTGAAATTTGGTATGTAGATAGGTATTGTTATGGGGAAGGATATAGAATAGATTTCAACCTCAAAGTTTACCCTTACGGGGTGAAGGCAGATTTCAACCCCAAAGTTTACCCTTACGGGGTGAAGGGTTTATATGGGGAATCAGTAAGAAGTACATTGTGTAACAGATGCCCCCAGATACTTATTTCAGGATTTTTAATAGTAAATCACCCCCAACCCTTTAAATTAGGGGATGGAAGATTGTCATAAGCAACTTACAAAAAGAAGTGAAATCCCACCAAAAACATTTCGATGTAAAATGTTGCACTGTCAAAAAGTTATCAGATCTCTTGCCAAGCTTCTAACTCTACAAGCCCTAACTTCACTAGCTCTACACCTTAGTCAAAGTATGTGGCTCGGCCGTTTCGTTTCTACAAGAACTATTGTATGTATAATAAAAAAACCGCCCAAGTGCAAGTCGGACTCGCGTTCCAAGGGTTCCGTACATTACACAATTTTTAACAATATGTTTTTTTAGTGAAAAGTGAGTAAAATGGTCTTTTAAAAACCCGTAGGGATCGGATCAAAAACTAAGTACTAAGTCCGACTCACGCCACAGATTATACAATAGTTCTTACGAACAGATACTTATCTCTCAAACAAAACGCAAATACCTACCGTTTTGATACCTACACAAAAATACAATGGAGTGACCTTCAACGCGCCGCTCCCCGCACCGCGCGCACCGGCACAACGCTAGGGTTGCTGACGCTTAGAAATGATAAATAAATACCCACTTAAACAGAGGAGTGAAATAAAAGGAAAGCTAAATCTTAAATTATACCTAATATTCCGATTATGCTTTAGTGTTTGCGAAATAGTCATTTTAAAAGGTCATATGTCCCTGCAGTAACCGCAGTGTTTACGCCGTTTTATAAACCGCGCAATAATCCCAGCAAGAATTAGTTTTAAAACTTCGTGTAATTTAAAACCAGACAGAGATTAATGTTACATAGTATAGAAAAATAATAGAAACCCCATGAATAAAAGTAATTAATTATAAGTTAACCAGAGCAAAAATGAGTAGGCACTTTCCGGTGTAAACTTACTGTCGTTAAAATAAACATTTACCAAAATAAATTAAAAAATTACTACCTATTTCAAATAGATAGATATCTAAATCTATACATTTGTCACACATATTAAACATTACATGTTTAATTAAAGAAATTCAATAGTAGGTAGGTACCTACTACCCGCGCGATTCGAACTTTAAGATATCGCGCCGTTAGACATTCACTAGATATGAAATAGTAAAGATATGTGACGTTCCACGGCAAAAAGTACCTTATGGCGGCTGGCGCTTACGCTTATTATTATCGCCACTCCAATATTCAGTCGGGGCAATGGTACCTTTTGCCGTGGAACGTCACATATCTTTACTATTTCTTATCTAGTGCATCTCTAATTCATTTCCCGAATCCCGCCGTACGTGTAACTATCGTAAAAATTGACAGTGCGGCGCGCGGTGACGTGCGTACGTGAGCGCGTGTGGCAACCAACTGGCTTGCTTTTCTACCGTGAACGGGAGCAGATTCGTAGGTATTAATCCGAGCTCGTGCAGAGAGTTCCATAGGCCTGCTCACGCTTAGCTCCACATTTCTAATAGGTTTTCCTGTCATCTATAGGTAAAGAGCTAATATGTGTATTTTTTTCATAATAAAAAGACCCAGTAGTTTCGGAGATAAGGGTAATGTAAATTTTTTGCCTGTTTTCTTAAATAACTTCTAAACTATTTATTTTAAAATTATGAAAAAAATATATTTGAGATTCTAATTCTAAAATGAGCCCCTTCATTTGATATATAACAAAGATATAGTTTTTTTTCTTCTATTTATCATTCATCTCAAAAGTGACCCCTTAATTTAAATTTATATTACATATTTACTTTACATGTATGTCTTTGGGTTATAGACAAATTTCAACTTATCCAGTAGTTTCGGAGCAAATAGGCTGTGACAGACGGACAGCCAGACACACGAGTGATCCTATAAGGGTTCAGTTTTATTCCTTTTGAGGTACGGAACCCTAAAAATAATGATTATAATAAGTTTTTCACCTTATGCCCATGTGGCGGTAGCAAAACAGCCAAGCCACATATTTTGACTAAGGTGTAGAGTTAGTGAAAAGGTACCTTATGGCGGCTGGCGCTTACGCTTATTATTATCGCCACTCCAATATTCAGTCGGGGCAATGGTACCTTTTGCCGTGGAACGTCACATATCTTTACTATTTCTTATCTAGTGCATCTCTAATTCATTTCCCGAATCCCGCCGTACGTGTAACTATCGTAAAAATTGACAGTGCGGCGCGCGGTGACGTGCGTACGTGAGCGCGTGTGGCAACCAACTGGCTTGCTTTTCTACCGTGAACGGGAGCAGATTCGTAGGTATTAATCCGAGCTCGTGCAGAGAGTTCCATAGGCCTGCTCACGCTTAGCTCCACATTTCTAATAGGTTTTCCTGTCATCTATAGGTAAAGAGCTAATATGTGTATTTTTTTCATAATAAAAAGACCCAGTAGTTTCGGAGATAAGGGTAATGTAAATTTTTTGCCTGTTTTCTTAAATAACTTCTAAACTATTTATTTTAAAATTATGAAAAAAATATATTTGAGATTCTAATTCTAAAATGAGCCCCTTCATTTGATATATAACAAAGATATAGTTTTTTTTCTTCTATTTATCATTCATCTCAAAAGTGACCCCTTTATTTAAATTTATATTACATATTTACTTTACATGTATGTCTTTGGGTTATAGACAAATTTCAACTTATCCAGTAGTTTCGGAGCAAATAGGCTGTGACAGACGGACAGCCAGACACACGAGTGATCCTATAAGGGTTCAGTTTTATTCCTTTTGAGGTACGGAACCCTAAAAATAATGATTATAATAAGTTTTTCACCTTATGCCCATGTGGCGGTAGCAAAACAGCCAAGCCACATATTTTGACTAAGGTGTAGAGTTAGTGAAGGGGCTTGTAGAGTTTGAAGCTTGGCTCGACAAGATATCTGATAACTTTTTAACAGTGCGAGTCTTAGGCTTATGGTTTCGTCTTAGCAACATTTTACATGAAAATGTTTTTGGTGGGATAATTTTTTACAGTATAAATATTTATTCGTAACAGTTAGTATTATCTTTTAACATGATTTTTACTGTACATCTGGGCCCTATTTCACCAACGTGACAGGTGCGACATTTGTCGACATCACTGTTACTGACGTCACAGGCCTTTATAGGCTACGGTAACCGCTTACCATCAGACGAGCGGTGTGGTTGTTTGCCACCAACCAGTGTTGGGCGTAATTAATTACTCTTGTAATTTAATTACTAATTTAATTACATGTAATTAAAATGTTTGTAATTTAATTACATAAAATTTAATTACATGTTATTAATTTTTCTGTGTAATTTGCAATTGTGATTACATTAATTAGTAATTAAATTACTCAATTACTTTTCATTTACCTTTTTAATAGTATGCAAATATGAACAAATTTACTTGTAGTAATTATAAAGAAAAACTTTTATGAATTCCATTATACGCTGGATAACGTTATAACATATTTTTTATCCCTGGAATCATACCTTTACAGGGTACTATGTGACAAACCACGTTGAATATGGCGGTCGGCGCTTACGTCGCGTAGCACCGCATTAGTATTGGGGCGCCGGTAATAATGACGTAAGCGCCGACCTAAGGTGCCTTTCGGGTTGGACTGTAGCAAAGGGGGGGCTGGGACTTGGACAATTGTCACAAGAAATACGACAGTTGTCACGAAATTCCGACACAGAACTCATTTACTGTCAAGAATTACCGAAAGTTCTTTGAAATCTTGTGTCAATTGTGATCATTATCATCATAAACATCACAAGAAAGATACCTGTTTTTTGCCGATATAATAAAGTTTTTTTTTTTAATAATACAATGATAGTGACAAACAGGAATAAGGCCCGTCCGATGGTAAGCTATAACCGTAGCCCATGGATGCCTGTGACGTCAGCAACAATGAGACTTGTCGAATTGTCGCACCTGTCACGTTGGTGAAATAGGGCCCTGGTGCTACATTACGACACCGGTGCTATAATAAGCACATTAAAACACTCCCTTTGGCCGTGTTTTAAAATTCGTCATTCGTTGCAAAATTTCTATTTTTCGCACTTCTATCGTAAATAACTATCTATGTATTAATAAAAAAAGTTACCTATATAAGTAAGTAGTTACTGCCTTTAAAAAGTATATGTGTCTAAATGTTATTAGACTTTTTGATTCTTTAAAACGTCTTTAGGTCAATAAAGCAAGTGAAAAATTATTAGAGTTAGACCAAGAAAAGTCTGCAGCGATTTGGACAGCCCACGCAGTGAAGGTGTTATTTATAAGTCATAATTTCATAGAAGTTTCTTCAAATCGGCCTTATTAATGAGAGATTAAACATATTCAAAATTATCTTAAAATATTTTAATCTATTATTTCATCTCATACGTTCAATAAGGCCCGGGACTGGACCTTTTTACCTGCACTGACAGTGGATCTTCTTAGCAACAAGTACAAATTCAGAATAATAGGGAGCAACTGCTATTTTTGAATGCTGGGCCTTGTTACCCGCCGGGCCTCATATGCCTGCACCTCACCTACCTTATTTATTTGTTTTACAAGGGGAAAATTTGTTGATTAATCGTGCTAATATTGATACCCAAACAAGCGAAACATTCTAAAATTGAACCACAAGCGTAGCGAGTGGTTCGTAAAGTTAAACCTCGAGCGTAGTGAAGGTTTCAAGGGACGAGGGTTAAATAAAATGTTCACTACATCAGCTCGTAAAGGCCCTCTTGATTGTTCGAAACGGATAAGAAGAGTGGCATTTAATTTGATGCAAATTTTGAGTTGTTTCCGTAGGTATACTCGTAAAGCTCAGTTGGTTGGTAAAATTGACTTTAAAATGATAAATATTGAATAACGTTAGTTTGAAATTGATTTAAATGATAAAGTAAATATTATCGGAGATATATATATATCGGATATCGCTCTTAAACAAAAAATATATGTCGCTAGTCATTTATAACCTAAAAGCGCCAAATTACGCAAAATTATATTGAAATGACACCTGTCTATTGAATTTGAAGAATACTTTAACAAGGGTGGTTATCTGTATGACAATGCACCTAAAATAATTTTCAAATGTATCTATTATTTCTATACTTAACACGATAACGAATTCTACGTAAACCAAACCGCGGGCAATCCCTAGTACATATAGAAATAAATAAGTGTAGGTAAGTTTCCATTAGTGTACCTACTATTAACAATATAACTATTTACCATTGATAATAATTGTATAAACGTTTTGCGTATTTTTTACGGACACCGCGCTAATCGCTAGCCCGCCACCGTCGATCGCTGCCTCCTGCCACGGCGCACAGCGCGGCGCGCGAAAACGCCGCGCGTTTGAAATGTAACTCAATATAAGCGCGGAATGCATACTTACGTATCAGTATTTAGTGTCGCCGTGATTTTATATTTCTAATATTTTGTGTGGGAACTAAGATCTTTATTATGACCGTGTAATATTAACTCTACAAACTTTAATTCAATATTGGCTATACTGCTTAACCAGAAATCAATATCTAGACAAGCACATTGTCTACATTTCTAACTTTTTACGAGTATACTAAGTTCATAGATAATATCGTAATTTTACAATATCAGCTACTTTAATTCTTTATTGACAAAGTAATTCGTGTTTTTACGTTCACCAGAAAGCAGCTGTTCCAGATTTCTAAAAACCGAATATTGTGAATAAATTAAAGTGTTATTGAACATGTTACAGTTTTTGTAACTTTAATTTTATATTTACATAGTTATTTAGCAAAATTGAAATATTTAAATATGGCCGAACGCTCCACCTATAATTTTCTAATATTTTACATAAATGTTATTTAACATGCATGCAATAACATATCAAAAAAGAAAAAACTTTAATGTTATCAAAACCCATTTTTGTTCCACCGCTGGTCTAATATGGGGTTATTCGGATCATCTGATTGGGGGCGATTAGGATCACATTATAAAACAAGGTTTTCGGACGTTTATTTTTGGCTTATTTTATGTTCGCATGTTTTAGATACGTATAAAAAGAAGAGTTATCAGGGGGAATGGTCGGGAGAAAATATGACTACAGCTGCTAATAAGGTTTTAACGAAACCGCTGTCCCTACGTAGAGTCTTTTGTTACCAACAACTAATTTTCTCATATGGGGTGAATCGGATATGTGTGATTTTTCATGTTTTGGTTTGCAAAAGTTTACAGTTTTTGTTTATTTTCATTTAAGTTATTCGATTTTGTTGCTAAATGGCCATTAGCATGTTTTGGATTTATTGTTAAAATATATAGTAGCATATAGGAGTGATATTATGTTGCGATTTCTGTAGGTGGCGTGATAAAAAAATGAACTAGAGAGGAGGAATAAAAATAATGCTTAAATGCAACACTAAAGATACCAGATGTCAATTATTTGACCTTTGTGATTCTTAATCATATGATTAACATTGTTAACCATTATTAATTAAGATTTTATTACAGAGTTTTTTTGATCCGTTTTACCCCTTAAAATGGGGCGAATCGGATTTTTTAAGAGGTTTTGTATTTTATTTTTCATAAATCATATTTAAGTTTGATTTTATGTCTGAACCTTGGGTTCTGTTCATTAATAAATAATTTATCCAACTGAATATTAATAAAAATAGTATCACCTTAAAAATTGTATTTATTGACCGTCAAACAAAAAATTACCCGATTCGCCTCGGTCTACCCTACGACTAAGGAGGAGGAGTCATTACTTAAACTATCTAAAATAAATACGACAACCTAATTTTTTTTATAAAGAATGCAGAGAAAACCCGGTTTGAAACGTTTTTCGGCCATACTGAAAAATATCATTTTTTGAGTTTAATTTTTTTATACTGGAGGCACAGAATACATCACGATTTGGCAGTATCAGCTAATAAAACATTTTTGTTGGCGTGGCAGTAAAAAGAAATAATCATTGTTTGTTCTACCTTTAGGCTTTCAAGTAGTGCCACCATGATGCCAAACAGCAGTTAAGTGGCACACATTGGTCCTAAATCGCTTATTTGGCTACAAAATTCGCATTCGAATTATTCTTTACATTGTGTATTAGCGGTAAAAAAAGGAAATGATGATATGTATTATGTAGAAAAAACTTTTAACGTGAAACGTCTTTAAAAACCAGTAGAAGGGGTCGGATCAATCGAAAAGTATTACGGCGCTTTGGCTTACGAGACTCACAGTCAAAGCCGCTACAAAGTCTTGCTATATTGTCGCACTATGCGTGCGGCCTGTGTGGGGCCCACTCAATGACTTGGGGAGTCACCACCTGCCTTTCACAATTCCGAGACTGATTGTCACTGCACTGGTAGTCTCCTCCCATAGCCCATTATCCAGTCCATCCAACATGCAAATCAATAGCCTATGACCTTAGATCCCATTGCATCTCAAAAGTCCTGCATTGCAATAGTCTTTGCACCTGGCGGGGACCATCTCTGGATGTACCTACTCGTATTATACTGTGCACTCGAGGATGGTAACCACCAAGTATATCCCGTGCTTTTAAAGATCAAATCGTCTTAATACGAAACAGGAGCTGAGTTTTAAATATTTTAGGTAAATATACCCGTCTCGCTAACGGAAGCGGCACCTAAAAGTAGTGCGTTAAGGACAAGGCGAAAAATCCTGCGTAAAAATCTCAAAAATTGAGGTTTCGTACTCCTCTGTTCCCTCCTCCAAAACTTAACCAATCGTAACCAAATTTGGAAATCTAAATGATTATGAAATTATCTGTGTCGGACCGTTTTGCTTTTTTGGATAATTGATATCAGTTTTGAATGCCACGCCTCTCATTGCGGCATAGTCAATTAGGCCATTTTGGCCATTTTTGAAGGGCTCTAGCGCCGTAAAAAACAAAAATATCAAAAAAAGCAAAACGATCCGACACAGATATTGACAATATTAATCTGTGTTGAAAAAATCATTGCTCTAGCTTCAAAAACCACGGAGGAAAACGAGGAGTACGTTTGTATGGAGAAATGACTACTCCCGTTGGCTCTTAAAGGGCCTCTGCGCTGTTGCCTTCGGCGCCACGCACGCCTCCCAAAGGTCGAGGACCCCTTGGTCCTGAGATATAGAAAAGACATACAATAATAATAAATATCTGGGAGACATATACAAAATCAACAATGCGCGTTTTCCCAGAGAAAAGACCTATCTAGATCGATTTATCGACCCCGAAAACCCCTTTATACCAAATTTCATCTAAATCGTTAGAGCCGTTTTCGAGATCCCCGAAATATATATATATATATAAATAAATGTAGGATTGAGTGAAATGGAACGTTTTGTGTATGAGTGAGACAGAATGAAGATCATGTCAACAAGTATGAAAGGGATAGCATGAGTGAGTTAAGTCGTTTTAGTTATAAGGTGCAGGCCGTCCGCCATTGGGAGATGTTTGGGAAAGCTAACACACAAGACGTGCCGCTATGTTAAATTTTGATATTTCTTTAAATACTTCTTTTAAATATATAAAGTTCAGTAAAAAGTGAGTTTTAGTTTCGCATCCACTTCCTACAGTGGTGTCAGATGTGGGAGTGACAAACGAACAAAGAAAAAGACGTACCGAGATTTGCCGTTGTGACCGCGTGGTTCGAAAATTTCAAGACGAATTACGACGTCGAACTACGTGAAGGCAAGGCGTAAACATGTCTCCAAACAAACGTAACGGCAGACAGCAAGACTACAACGACGCAAATGCTGAAACATCGCGAGATGGCATGACGATGTTGCATCTCACGGAAGGGCTGATCCCCAAGTTCACTGGTCAAGATAAGACGTATCCTGCGACCAGATGGGTTCAAGACGTCGAGGACAGCTCCGAGCTCTGTGGGTGGACTCCGTTGCAACAGCTGTTGATGGCGAGGCGGTCGTTAACAGGAACGGCGTTATTGTGGTACCGGGCAGAGCGCATTTTTAAGACGTGGGACGAGTTTAAAGCCGCTATCCTCAAGGAGTTCCCTGATAACATCGACGCGAAGGCTATACACGAGCTGATGAGTTCCAGACATAAAAAATCAAGTGAATCGTGTTTAGAGTACTTATTTACCATGAAAGAGTTGGGTAAACGAGGGAAAATGCCAGACTATGTAGCCATTAAATACATAGTAGAAGGAATCAAGGATCAAGAAGTAAATAAGATAATGTTATACGGCGTTACGACATACAGTGACCTAAAAGAGAAGCTAAAGATTTATGAACAATTGAAATCAAACATGGCGAGTTCGAGTTCAAGCCGAGATTCAAGTCGTTCGAAGCAAACTGAGAAAAATGCGAAGACGCACGGGCGATTCGTACGTTGCTACAGCTGTGGAGAAAAGAATCATTCATCAGCAGACTGTCCCCACAAGGAGAAGGGCCTGAAATGCTTCAGATGCGACGATTTTGGGCATATTGCATCTCAATGCAAAACGGCTGTATCATCTTCAACTGCAAGTACTTCAAAGAGTGACGTGAAGTCAGCAACGAGTGGTGAAGGTGGCAGCACTGGGAAGAAATGGCCGACCGGGACGAATGGCGCTAGTGTCGCAACGAAACGTGCTTTTTACGGTTCGACGAGTGATGGTCACATCCCTAGTAGCGAAGACGTGATTGGCGAATCGAGCGCAATGGCGGCGAAGCATTGTCTACTAGCTGTCATGGCCGGCGAGGTAAACAAAACACAGCGGACGATTACACCGAAAAAGAAGCCTGTGAAACGAGTTCATGTGTTGGGAAAAGATGTTATAGCGTTGGTTGACTCTGGGTGCGAAGTAAGTTTGATGACAATCGAGTGCTACAACAATTTAGGTGCGCCAGAGTTTGACAAAAGTGACGATTTCTTAACGGGTTTAGGCGAGAACCAGGTGGATTGTTATGGACAAATTTGTTTGGATATTGAAATAGACGAGTTGTGGTATAAGGACGTTAAGTTTCGTATAGTTCCTAACCGTACCGTGCCGTACAGTATGATTCTCGGTGAAGATTTCTTGTTGCGTGTCAGACTTGTTATGGAGTCTAACAATGTGTGGTTAATACCGCTTGATAGGTGGGTATGCGAGATAAGGGTGTGTGATTCTCTTGTTACAGGTTCTAGTGCAGACATTGAAAAACGGGTGAACGACCTGGTGGAGTCATACGTACCGCGTAAGACGAAGGAAGCGCCTGTCAAGTTGAAAATTGTGCTAAAAGATGACATCCCTGTTGCACAACGACCCCGAAGACTGGCTCCAGCGGAACAAGAGGAGGTTGACCGACAAGTGAATAAGTGGCTTGAAGACGGCGTGGTAAGGGTAAGCTACTCAGAGTATGCTAGTCCTTTGGTTCTTGTAAAGAAAAAAGACGGTAGCATTAGGGTATGCATTGATTACAGACGACTTAATCAGAAGATTGTGAAGGATGAATATCCAATGCCTGTAATTGAAGATCATATAGACAAATTGGTGGATGCAAGAGTTTTCAGCACACTGGATCTGAAAAATGGATATTTTCATTTACCTGTAGACGAGGAATCGGTTAAGTTCACTTCATTTGTCACAATGACAGGACAGTACGAGTTTCTTAGGGCACCTTTTGGTCTCTCCCTGTGTCCTAAAGTGTTTACTAGATTCATCACTGCAATCTTTAGAGACCTCATTGCTAGAGGTGTAGTATTGATCTTTATTGACGACTTAATTATTCCAGCAGAGACTGAGGATGATGCTGTGGTTCGACTGGGTGAAGTATTGGAGGTGGCTTCGCAATATGGCCTCGAGATTAATTGGAAAAAGTCGCAGCTTGTCCAACGACAAGTGGAGTACCTTGGACATGTGATCCAAGATGGGCAGGTGCGGCCTTCACCTGAAAAGACGGATGCGGTCGCTAGATTCCCGGAGCCTACCAATACCAAACAACTACAAAGCTTCATAGGCCTCACATCCTATTTTAGGAAGTACATACAAGATTTTGCAATGATTGCCAAGCCGCTGACAGATCTGTTAAGAAAAGACAGTACATTTGAGTTTAATGTAGAGTGTAGAGCTGCATTTGAAGAATTAAAGAAGAGGTTAACCAGCCAACCAGTGCTACGGCTGTTCAACCCCAAGCTGAGTTCAGAGATGCACACGGATGCCTCCAAAGTGGCCATATCAGCCATTTTATTACAGAAAGGTGTAGACGCACAGTTACACCCAGTATACTACATGAGTAGAAAAACAACGCCGGCAGAAAGTAATTATAGTAGCTATCAGCTGGAGGCGCTAGCTATAATAGAAGGAGTGAAGAAGTTCAGGTGTTACCTCTATGGTACGCATTTCAAGATTGTAACTGATTGTAAGGCGTTTCAGATGACCCTGAACAAAAAAGATTTAGTTATGTCAGCTCAAGTGGCAAGATGGATTTTAATCCTCCAAGAATATGACTTTGAAATAGAACATAGAGAAGGCAGTAGAATGCAACATGTTGATGCCCTGAGCAGAAATCCATATGTGGCATTTTTGAAGAGTGGCCCCATTCATGAGCAGTTGAGGGTGGCTCAAGGGAACGATGAAGGCTTGAAAGCTATTATGGAATTGCTACAGAAGAGTGTGCCTTTCAAAGACTACTATTTGGACCAAGGGTTGCTCTATAAAGGAGAGGACAGACGTCTCATTGTCCCGGCTGAGATGGAAAGAGAGATAATCAAGAGGGCTCATGATCAAGGTCATTTCTCTAAAAAGAAGATGATGGAATTAATAAGTAAGGATTACTATATTGAAAACTTAGAAAACAAGATTGAAAAACACATTGTGTCATGTGTCCCTTGTCTACTCGCTGACAAGAAAAGTGGTAAACAAGAAGGTTTCCTACACAGCATTGAGAAAGATGAGATACCCCTTTTTACACTGCACGCTGACCACATTGGACCCATGACGGAGACTAAAAAGCTATACAACCACATACTGACTATTGTGGACGCTTTCACCAAATTTGTATGGTTGTTTCCAGTAAAAAGCACTACAAGCCGAGAGACTATTGACAAGTTGAGGATTCACCAGCAATGTTTTGGAAATCCAGCAAGAATAATAACTGACCGAGGTACTGCTTTCACAAGCAAAGAGTTTGAAGACTACTGCACGGAAGAAGGCATAGAGCATATAAAGATAACCACAGGGGTTCCCAGGTCAAACGGTCAATGCGAGATTATTCATAAGACGCTGACCTCAATACTGACCAAACTATGCATAGAAAATCCGACACAGTGGTATCGACATGTCAGTCAAGTACAAAGATGTATAAATAGTACCTACCAGCGCAGTATAAATACGTCACCATTCGAGCTACTTATAGGCGCTAAAATGAAGCTTAAAGAAGACATGGAGATTTATGAGTTACTAGAACAAGAAAACAGAGACTGCTATGTTATAGCTAGAGAAGAGAACAGAAGGAAGGCGAAAGAACAAATACTAAAGGTACAAGAAGAGAACAGGCGTACGTTTAACAGGAAAAGGAAGGAAAGTACCAAGTATAAGGAAGGTGATCTGGTTGCAATAAAAAGAACCCAATTTGGAGTCGGAATGAAGTTGAAGCCTAAATACCTAGGTCCGTACCGAGTCACGAAAGTTACAGGACGAGATCGGTACCAAGTACAGAAGGTCGATGATTCCACCGAAGGGTCCAGGAACACCACCACCTCCTGTGATCATATGAAAAGATGGCCTGTGAACACGGATTGATGAGGCAGGTAATGAAACTGCTTTTCTATTTTATTTTATTTATTTTTTGTTGTTTGTTAGGTGAGAATCACATTTGTCCTTTCCCTAAGTCATGTTGTGTAACCATACAATGTTATACTCCTAAAGATGTTATTTTAGATATGCTAATAATAAGACTTATTTACCTAATTAAGATTTTGTTGTCATTAAACATATGGTCTGAAAATAGCTGTGACTAGATTATGTAAGTTGTTACCAACTGTTCTAAAAGATGTTTAGTTATGTTTAGTAAATCAACCCTATTCTAAGATGTTAAATTCATTAATTCAGCTATGCTTACTTCAGAACCTACATGTTATGTTTGTGTACTAACTGTAATACTGTAATGTGAGACTGAGAGACCAGTCTATATTTCAGGAACGGCCGACTGTAGGATTGAGTGAAATGGAACGTTTTGTGTATGAGTGAGACAGAATGAAGATCATGTCAACAAGTATGAAAGGGATAGCATGAGTGAGTTAAGTCGTTTTAGTTATAAGGTGCAGGCCGTCCGCCATTGGGAGATGTTTGGGAAAGCTAACACACAAGACGTGCCGCTATGTTAAATTTTGATATTTCTTTAAATACTTCTTTTAAATATATAAAGTTCAGTAAAAAGTGAGTTTTAGTTTCGCATCCACTTCCTACATAAATATACAAGAATTGCTCGTTTAAAGGTATAAGATAAGATAAGTTCGCGGGGGCAGCTTGTGGCTAGCTGACAGTGAGGCGATACCTCGGATCCCTATTCCAGAGGGCACTTTTATCTGGCCCTCGCCTCTGTGCTTACTACTGCTTACCTTAACATGCCGGCCAGAGTAGAGTCGCAAGTGCGGAACCTATTCTCCAGGTTGGAAGTGTAAAATGTCATAACGCCGGCGGGCTACTGACCGGATTACCGGGATCTGGCTACCGCCGACTCACCTCTTGACAATCTCACAGCCATTCACAGCCAATTCAAAGTGTTGCGCGTGCGGCCGCGCGTAGTGGAGCCTACAGAGTTGGCGTCCTACCTTTCACAATTCCGAGACTGATCGTCAATAGTTACCTCCCACACCCCATTATCCAGTCCATCCAACATGCAAATTGATAGTGAATAGAATCAGGCGTTACTTTGCGGAAATCCATATAAATTAAAACTAAAATATTACTTTGCTAATCCGCGTAAAAGATAACGTGCTATTCAATCAGTGCTAACCCGTTATACTTGCTGCGTGCGGATTAGCGAACTCCAGACGCGACACTCAAACTTTGAACTTTTGCTTGCCTCTATGAGACATTTTGTTTGTTTTTTTTTCTTAAACAATGATGACTTCGAAGTCGGAAATAATTGCTAGTGCTGGATGTTTCGCCAGTATTGGTAAACAGCAGTTTTTGCGATGCGGATTCTGTAAAGATTTTTATGATTTGAAATGCACGAATATACAGGATGAAAGTATTTTCGGTGCCATGACTACCGAACAAAAGAGTGCATGGAAATGTCAGCAGTGTGTCTGTCAGCAGAAAAGGAAGGGTGACAACACAAATACTCCTATAAGGATACTCTCACCGGCAAATACGGATTCTCTCATGTCCTGCGATGAATCTATTAACTCTACTTTCCTAAATCAGTCGATTCCAGACAGTATAGACCGTCTGACGCGACGTTAGCCGAAAATTCAACGTGAAATAATGGATGACACCGATTATTTGGACAATATACGTGAAGTGATAAGGTCTGAGATGAACCAGGTCATAACCGACCGATCGGAATCAATGATTAGCATTAATGCCATCACGACACAACTTGGATCTATATTAGAAACAGTCTCTAAACTTCAGGCCCGCGTTACGGAATTAGAAAATAAAATGTCGCAAATTGAGGATCCTCTGTCCACAAACGGCCTGACCCCATCAGCTTCTACAAAGTTCCAGCAACAGCTGATGGAAAGCGGCATGATGCAGGTAATAGCTTCCGAGGAAAGCATTGCACCTAAATGGTCTAAGCCAGCGGCAGCACAAGTGTTAGCCTCAACGTCGGCATCAGCTTTAATGTCTGCATCAGCCTCCGCGTCAGGGTCCACATCGGCGTCAGCTTTAACGTCTGCATCAGCCCCCGCGTTAGTGCCCGCACAACAAGAGGAAACACCAGCACCCAGACAACGGAACTTATCTTATATATAGACTGCACCAAAGATCCAGGCCGCAGACCAAGACCGTCGACGAACGGTGTATGGCGTAACGCGCGGGTCTGCGGCTCCAGGCGTCACCCAACTGGAAGCCTCTGAGCGTCGTCACTATGTTCATGTATATTACCTTAAGATAGGGACCACAGTAGACCAAATCAATTCCCACTTGAGGACAATTTTGGGTGTGGATATCTGCACGGCCGAAGCCCTAAAGGCCCGAGGCGACTACGCATCATTTAAAATTAGTGTTTCAGCAAATTCCGTCGAGAGAGTAATGGACCCTAGCAATTGGGCAAAGGGTATTTGTATTAGGCCTTGGTGGCAGGCATTTCGCTCCCAAGCGAAAAAGCAAACCTAAACGACCACTAAAACTTTACTACCAGAACGTCAGAGGGCTCCGATCTAAAACTGCGATATTTAGGAAGAACGTGGAAATATACCGCCCGGACATCGTAGCTCTTACTGAAACATTTCTAACCAGTTCTGTTAATAGCGGGGAGTTATTTCCTCCGGGTTACGTGGTTATTCGAAAGGACCGCATTGGTGATGTCGGATGGGGAGGTGTTTTGATAGCTGTAAGGGATGTTTATAAAGCACGAATTACTTATTGAAGATATCGACGGCTTAACGGACGACAAGGAAGTTTTATTTAGAGTAATGGACCCTAGCAATTGGGCAAAGGGTATTTGTATTAGGCCCTTGGCGGCAGGCATTTCGCTCCCAAGCGAAAAAGCAAACCTAAACGACCACTAAAACTTTACTACCAGAACGTCAGAGGGCTCCGATCTAAAACTGCGATATTTAGGAAGAACGTGGAAATATACCGCCCGGACATCGTAGCTCTTACTGAAACATTTCTAACCAGTTCTGTTAATAGCGGGGAGTTATTTCCTCCGGGTTACGTGGTTATTCGAAAGGACCGCATTGGTGATGTCGGATGGGGAGGTGTTTTGATAGCTGTAAGGGATGTTTATAAAGCACGAATTACTTATTGAAGATATCGATGGCTTAACGGACGACAAGGAAGTTTTATTTGTTAGTGTTTCAAAAAAAGGCGTTAAGTTCAATTTATGTGTTGTTTACTTACCACCAAACTATAATACTGAACAATATCTTAACGTCTTAGATTGTATCGAAAATGCTATGTGTCAGTTCGGTTCGTTAAATAATGTTGTATTAGGTGATTTTAACCTTAACTCCTTTAATCTAAATGTTAAAAATCAATTCGATTGTTTTATTCGGTTTTGCAAACTAGAGCAATGTAACAATGTAATTAATGAACACGGAGGCATCCTGGACCTTGTCCTAACAAATATGAACGCTGATGACACTGGCGTACGACGCTGCGGCAACTCTTTGGTTCCCGAAGATGCCTTCCATCCACCACTTAGTATTCGTTTATTGTTTAATAATGACGCACACACCTCAAGCGTGGACCCGAGTCCAACGATCCATGCACCACATTCGTGTGCGTTGAAACACCCACGTTGGAACTTTCAAAAGGCAGACTTGTCATCTGTGTATACGGATGTTCCTAGCATCAACTGGTCATCCCTATATTCTATAGATGTCGATACTGCTGTTAATATTTTGTATCGTAATCTACATGCTGTATTTGATCGAAATGTTTCGGTTTATAAGAACCCAGTAGAAGGTCCACAACAGCGCTACGAGTACCCTGTCTGGTTTACAGCTGAAATCATTAAATATATTAAGCTTAAACATTTTCACCTAGTTAAGTTCAAAACCAAAGGGCTCGATTTTAATAAGGAAATGTTTAAATACTATCGGACACTTGTCAAATAATTAATTAATACAGCGCATAGGCAGTACATGCTAAGAACTGAGCATGCAATCAGAAACGACCCTGCAGCCTTTTGGAGGCATATCAAAGATAGACGCAGCCATCGGCGACCGACCTCCTATATGGCTGGCGAAGTTAAGTTAACAGAACATGATGCCGTACAAGCGTTCGCTGCGCGTTTTAGTTCTATTTTTCACGCAAACACTCCTACACTGGACGTTAGCGTGGCTACTGGAAACGCATTAGAGGGGAAAGATTCTACTTGTATAAGACTTAACAATATTTCTCCTCAGGAGCTAATTCGCATTGTTAGAAAATTAAAGGCTGCTTCTGCGCCTGGCCCTGACGGTATCCCAGCATTCCTGGTCAAAGACTGCATCTCGGTGCTGAAGCAGCCTCTGCTTTTTATTTTCAATCTTGCAGTTCGGAATGGAGTTTATCCATCTCTATGGAAGGTATCCAGAGTTACACCGGTACCAAAGGAAGCTGCCGCCACAGATATTACTGCCTTCCGACATGGCTATGGGACCCATTCTGTCGGTTTTCGGCAAAATTTTTGAGGGCGCTATTAACATGTGTATTGCGCCACTTATAGCATCTCGATTGGCAGACGAACAACACGGTTTCCGTAGGGGTAGGTCAACATCAACTAACATCGTCAATTTCGTCGATTACGCCCTGTACCATATGGATCAAGCACGACAAGTCGATGCCACCTACTTCGACTTCCAGAAAGCGTTTGATCTTGTTGATAATGATATACTCCTGAGTAAGCTTTCTGCCATTGGTTTTTCACCGAATTTGTTAACTCTATTCGCAAGCTATTTGAGGGATCGCAGGCAGTACGTGCAGCTTTCAGGCCACCAATCTGAGGAATATTTCACCAGGTCTGGAGTGAGTCAAGGTAGCACGCTGGGGCCTACGCCTACTCTATTCCTGGTGATGATCAACGACCTGCCTTCGGTCTTCAGCAATGTCAGATGCTTGATGTTTGCTGACGACCTGAAATTGTTCCATGTGATTAACTCCGTCTCTGATTGCGAGACTTTGCAGCGTGACATTGATGCGGTTATGGAGTGGAGCCAAGCAAACCGCTTGCTTTTTAATGGTAAGAAGTGTAAGACAATCACTTTTAGTAGAAGCAAATCCGCACTGGCTTACAACTACCAGCTTGGTGGAGGGGATATTGTCCGCGTCCAAACCATCCGTGACCTAGGCCTTGAGCTGGATACTAGGTTAGATTTTCACGGCCATATAAATTCAGTGGTAAAGAGTGCAAATAAAATGCTGGGATTTGTAATGCGTACGGCACCGCAGTTTCCTAGCACGACCGTACCAATACTTTTGTACAATGCCTACGTACGTAGTAAGCTCGAATTCAGTTCTATAATATGGGACCCTGTTGAACTGAATTATAAGCTCCTACTTGAACGGGTTCAGAAAAAATATGCTCGACATCTCTACAAAAGGCATTACGGATATTATCCTTTCCTATATCCGTCACTTTTTGTAGGAGGTATGGTCGGACTCGAGACCCTCAGTTTTAGACGCAAGCTGCATCTTGCCGTTCACTACAGCCTTCTGATAAGAGGGAAAATAGACAACCTCATCCTCTCCTGTTCCTCTCATCTAATCGAAGGTTAGCTGGAAGAGATCCCTTATAGGGATAAGTTCGCCTTTGTACTTCCATTACTGTAATTTATTTTTGTAAACCTGTGTTGTGTACAATAAAGTGATTACTACTACTACTACTACAACCCTGTGGCGTTGGAAGGTATCCGTCTCTTTGTGCCCGAGCAATACGGACGAGCGGGACCCCGCCGCCGGCCGCTGTTCGTGGCGCCGACGACGGGGCCTCGCACGCGCCGTGCCGGCAACGCGCCCGGCGCTCGTGCGCCAGCGCTGCTCAACCAACTCGTTTTAAGCCAGGATGCCGACGTGTTCGCCGATGGCTGGCACACTATGATTAGTAAAATACACTCATTATGTAATGAATTCATTTAAAATTTAAATATGCATTAGATCTAATGTTACATTAAATGTATTGTTAAATACTGTTGTTAGCATTATAGGCGCTTTGGTATTACTGTAAGCTTATAATTGGAATTGAATAAATAATTGAATAAATAAATAAAAAATACTTACTTGCGTATTTTTTACATGCAATTAATGTTAATGCAAAAAATAAATACGCAAATAAATATAACAAACTACCACCAAAAGAATAATACTCGACACCTGTTTCGTGTCTCTACGAGGCATCCTCAGGAGTTGTTGACGGTCTGACGCCCGACAACGGAAACCGTTTCCGTGCATGTAAAAAATACGCAAGTAAGTATAACGGGTTAGCACTGATTGACTAGCAGTTATCTTTTACGCGGATTAGCAAAGTAATATTTTGGTTTTAATGCAAATCGATAGCATGTGACCTTAGATCCCATAGCACACAAATGCTGCACTGCAATAGTCTGAATCTGGCGGGGACCGTGTCCGAATGTATAGAACGAACAGGATAGCCTGTAACGATGGTAGTGTGTAATAAAAAAAATATTTACACTTACTTGCTGGGACAACTGTTATAGGTACAGTGTAAGCGTAATTTCCTTCGCGAACAATTGCCATAATGCCGTCCCATAAATGCCAGAAAAGTGCTACCGCAATCACAAATATATACCCTTTTTTATCTGAGCTGGAGTTGGTTTTAACCTGTAAAACATATACAAATATATTTTTATTTCGTTTTCACGATTTTTAGGGTTCCGTACCTCAAAAGGAAAAACGGAACCCTTATAGGATCACTCGTGCGTCTGTCTGTCTATCCGCCTGTCACAACCTATTTTCTTGGAATCTACGGGACCAATTAATTTGAAATTTGGTACACATATGTAAATTAGTGACCCAAAGACGGACATGTAACGTAAACAAATGAATTTTAAACATGGGGGCCACTTTTGGGGGTTCATTGAGAAAGTTATAAAATAAAGTGTTTCGAACTATATCGTGTTATAATTATATCAAATGAAAAAGCTTATTTTGAGAATTTCAAAAATATATATTTTTTTAAATAAATAGGTTAGAAGTTATTTATCTCCAAAACTACAAAACACACGAAATAGTTCTTTACCTATAGCACAGATTATATAATAGTTCTTACAAACAGATACTTATCTCTCAAAGAAAACGCAAATAGCTACCGTTTTGATACCTACACAAAAATACAATGGAGTGACCTTCAGCGCGCCGCTCACCGCACCGCGCGCACCGGCACAACGCTAGGGTTGCTGACGCTTAGAAATTATAAATAAATACCTACTTTTAAACAGCGGAAATCTAAATCTTAAATTATACCTAATATTCCGTTTATGCGTTAAAGTTTGCGAAATACTCATTTTAAAAGGTCATATGTCCCTGCAGTAACCGCAGTGTTTACGCCGTTTTATAAACCGCGCAATGATCCCAGCAAGAATTAGTTTTAAAACTTCGTGTAATTTAAAACCAGAAAGAGATTAATGTTCTACAATAAAGAAAAATAATAGATAACACATGAATACAGGTAATTAATTATAAGATTTATAACTTAACCAGAGCATAAATGATTAGGTACTTTCCGGTGTAAAATTAACTTATAATAATAAATAAATAATAATAAATATTATAGGACATTTTTTACACAAATCGACTGAAGCCCCACGGTAAGCTCAAGAAGGCTTGTGTTGTGGGTACTCAGACAACGATATTTATAATTTATTATTTTAGTTAAAATAAACATTTAAGTACCAAAATAAATTAAAAATGTACTACCTATTTCAAATAGATAGATATCTAACTATACATTTGTCGTAATAAACACTACATGTTTAATTAAAGAAATTCAATAGTACCTACGTAGCTAGTAACTATCGTAAAAATTGACAGTGCGGCGCGCGATGACGAGCGTGCGTGCGTGAGCGCGTGTGGCAACCAACTGGCTTGATTTTCTACCGTGAACGGTAGCAGAATCGTAGGTATAAATCCGAGCTCGCGCGGAGAGTTCCATAGGCCTGCCTATAGTCTATACAGGGTGACCTTAGCCATTGGACAAACCCTAAAATCCCACGTAGGGTGACTTCTCAGAAATGCTCTAACGGTAATATATTTTTAATTAGAACAAAAGATAAAAAAATAAATTATCAAACAAAAGTTATTTCCAATAATCGACAACAAAAAGAAACATACTGTATTAATCATTGGCAGTGATTTTGACAATTTGTTTGAAAATGTGCGGCAATGATGACATTCGTCAAAAGTCAGAATCTTATTAATGTCATAAACAAAAGTTTTTGACAAAAATTTCATTTTTGGTACAAGCTTTTATCGCTGACTGTACTTTTCTTACGACGGACAACTAATACTTATCGAGACAATTCTAAAAACCCGTAACACAATTAGGTTGCGTTGTTTCATCACAGAGTTGCTATGGCCACCTCCTGTCTCCATCATCTGATCAGCTCGATGGTAATATTGCATTGTCATCCGATTTATACATGCATGCAAAATTTCAGCTCAATCGGAAGCCGGGAAGTGGATCAAATTTAACTTGCAAGATTTGATTACAGACAACGGGACAGGAGAAACTAAATAAAAGTTGTAAAATAATTTGGCCAAGCCCGAGATAGCTCGAGGCATTTAGTGTTCCGTTCGCATCGTTATATTTTACAGAGGTTGTTTGCCTGTTTTTAGGATTCCGTATTCATCTACCCTATAGGAACCCTTATAGTTTCGCAACCCTTGTAGTTTTTACTACATATTTCATCATCATCATCATCATATCAGCCAGAGGACGACCACTGCTGGACATAGGCCTCCCCCAAAGAGTGCCACAATGACCGGTCTTGCGCCACCCGCATGCAGCGGACTCCCGCGACCTTAACACGACTACATATTTAATATATCATTAATTCTGAGACAAATTTGTTTGTGGTGGCTGAAAAAACTTTCAACAACATATGTAAATATGGAATTCGGAATATTATACTTACTAAAAACATTATCAATCAAAGTTCTGTCTCTAGTCGTATATGTGTTATTTATTTATTATTTGAGTAAAACCAATCTTATTAAAATAATTTGTTAGGTTACTATTCTTGTTTAAGTTGGGAAAGTATCCTATGAAACTCAGTGACACATTCATCCTCGATGTAATCATTCGCAAGTATATACGAAAAGCGAGCCATTGTATTCGACAACAACCTAGAAGATAATTTATAGGAATTATAGGAGTCGTGCAGTCAAAACAGCAAGGGCAACGTTACATCCAAGCGCTCAGACTCTATAGGTCCTTAGTATTTTACGGTTCACCATTATAGCTCGGTATTCAATACTCCTTCAATTTCAATTTAGAACTTATTTATTTCTTTTATTTGATTTTGTTTCTAGTTCCATGCCATATATATAGACTGTAATATTATTCAGAACTGCTAAAAAATGTAGAGTTCGTCTAAGCTAACAAAGTGAGAGTGTGTAAGAGAGAGATAAACGTCATATTTTCATAGAAAATTGACATTAATGATGACACAGTCCGGATGTCTACCAAGTCGGTAACAGGAACGTCTTAGCGGCGGCGTAAGTGCTAGGTAATTTCGTCATTATATATAACGAAATCGTCTAGATACCGAAAAGTCGGCCAAGTTACTGTTTATTAAATAAAACGCACCTATATTCTTGCTCAAATACTAAACGTTTCATTTTTTTTTAATAAAAATTACTAAAAATGTAATATTTGACGTTTTTTAAGCACCAAATCTTGACATCCGCATCCGCATCCGCGGATGTGAGGCTTTAAATATCCGCATCCGCGTCCGCATCCGTGGATGTCAAAAAATCTGCATCCGCACCATCCCTGATAATTATATATGTCGGATTTAAAGGTAGATATTATAGGGGAAAGCGAGCCGTCATCGTCCGTCTCGCCCTAGCCCTCCATGTTGTAGCCGAATTAATTTCACGACAATTTACTAATACGGTATATTTATTTATAAGCAAACCATACACATATTTAATCGAAACACATAAACACAAATAAGCACATAATCAGAACAATAAACAAAGTGATTCAGGTGTGATACAGCTCACCCTTAGGAGTAGGACGCGTAGACAGGCCGGCGGCTCGAGCGAAAGTGAAGTTCGCCTCCGTTCAAAAACAAGCCAACCGGTTTGCCAACGGTCACCTGATTCACGGAATGGTTAATAAAGTCGCCAACAGATGGCGCGCAAACGCCATGTAATCAGTTAAGCCGCTTGTCAAAGTAAATCATCTAACCATTCGTTTCACCGACCGCCACTAGATGGCACAGAAAAACATGAAATAAATCAATTACAGATGGCGCTAATATCAATAACGCCGACACGACCATCCTGCTGCAGGTCGCGCTCGACATGCTATACAGCAACCATCACACAAAACCAATTATCAGCCACTCGGCCAATTCGACATTGCAAGCTATAATGTTCATAGAAGGAGGGGGTCTTCAACGACTATGCAACAGTAAGAAAATCTCATAGAAGGAGGCCCCTGTCCTCAACGACTATGCAACAACAAGAGATCTCATAGAAGGAGGCCCCTGTCCTCGACAACTATGCATCATCAAACATCTCATAGAAGGAGGCCCCTGTCCTCAACGACTATGCAACAACAAGAGATCTCATAGAAGGAGGCCCCTGTCCTCGACAACTATGCATCATCAAACATCTCATAGAAGGAGGCCCCTGTCCTCAACGACTATGCAACAAGAGATCTCATAGAAAGAGGCCCCTGTCCTCGACAACTATGCATCATCAAAAATCTCATAGAAGGAGGCCCCTGTCCTCAACGACTATGCAACAACAAAAATCTCATAGAAGGAGGCCCCTGTCCTCAACAACTATGTATCAGTAAGAAATCTCATAGATGGGGGCCCCTGTCCTCAACAACTATGCGATAGCATCAAGTCTTAAAGATGGAGGCCCCTGTCCTCTACAACTTCAAGCATTCGAGCTCATAGATGGAGGCCCCTGTCCTCAACAACTATGTTCCACTGACAACTATCATAGATGGAGGCCCCTGTCCTCGACAACTATGTAATAAGTTAATAACGGTAACACAGTAGGTATCAGTTAAAGTTACTTGAGATTCAAATTCACACATGTTTGGAGTTATAGTCCAGATCTGAACTGTAAGCTTATTAATGAAATTCCTGTAAATGTCTGTAACTTGTTTTGTGAGCCAAATAAATAAAATAAAATAAATAAATAAATAAATTCCAGTGAACATGTTAGAATAAACTGTTTCATCAAAAATAAGTCTTGCTAGGTACAGCAACTCGACAAATACAAGCAAAAACTTGTTTACATGTGATTTTAAGTACATTAACTTAGCGTACATAAAATAGTGATTTGTACATTATACTTATTGCCATGCATTAGAATTAACGATTAACTTTTATTTAATCAGAAATTATTGTCATTATTAATGATTAGACATCGACTTAATGTTCAATAATTATCAATGATTACACATTCACTTAGCGTTGAATAAGGTATTAATAATTACACATCCACTTAACGTTGAATTCAATTCAAAAGAGTTATTTTCAAGAGTACTATTTTTTTTTGTAAAATCGAACATAATCTCAGGCTCAATAAGATTCTTTTGTTGTACTTATCGCCGACATGGGTTCCTGACAGCCGTTACTATTTTCGTGTTTTCCTTTGGCAAATCTCTGTTTGTCCTTAAAACCACGATCTTGAATCGTTTTATTCAGTAACTTGCGATCAACGGGCTTAGCGGGTACAACACAATCAGCACATGTCCCATCGGTTAGGGTTTTCGAAGAAGTAAAGTAGTCTTATTTTTAGTGCAGTTTACGGCAATCGAAGAGCATCAAGGCCTTCTTTCCAATCATTACACTCAGAATTATGAATTACGTATTGCCATTTCGAAACTGCCATCATTTGCTCTACTTGACTGTTGGATCTTCTAACTCTCGCTGCTATGAAATGTTGTTGAATACCGTTCTCCTTACAGTATGCCTCAAATTCAGTTGTGAAAGCAGTGTCCTAATCACTTCTTTTATTTTGATGAGGTGTTTGAGAGCATTAAGCTTAGATATCGAAGTCTTACTTGTTATAATTGTAATTGACGTGAATTTCTTATATGCGCGAATAATTAGATGCCACAACATATTCATGTGAATATGGATTGTTTGGATTGGCGTTGATTTAAAATAAAGTAAAGATTTATTACAACACTATTAAATAAATATAAAACATTAAATTAGCTTAAAAATAATAATACAAACTATCTCTAAACTAAATAAACTTAAAATAAAACACCTATAAATAAAAAACGTCCCCCAAGTCACTGCCGATGGGCAGTGTGCCCAGAAGGCTGGCCGCATTGCCACGTTGATTTAGATACATTTACATGTACGTGTTTTGCACATGAAGATCCTTGTTTTCCAGACGACACAGTTATTCACAAGTTTCTTAACAGTATTGGACATCGCGGCAAACCAGTCAACCTCACATAATTTTTCAAGCGTCTTCCTTCTCCTTTCCACAATGCTTCAGGGCCATAAGCAGGGTGTGGTGGCACATTAGCTGTATTTGTTCACTTCTTTACCGTGTTCTGACTTCTTTGTTATTGCGGCTAAGTCAGGGTTACGTCTCAGCTCTACGACACTCAACAATTAATAAACTCGCGACTGAAGAAGCCTGTGTGCTTCATTGACGACATTCGAGTAACGAGAATGACGAGACGATTCAATTGTTTATATATGCTAATGCGTGGTGGCCATATTTTTTCAACCCGTTAGGAGTACCTAAGCCAGAACTGCTAGAACTAGTATGAAGTCCCGTTGGTAAATCATCTCTGAAGATTGTTAACACAGAGACTCAAGTCAGACGTTTAGTCACAGCGAGTCTTTCACTCTCACATTCAACAATCCCTTGGTACCTTGCACCGTTTTTGTCAAACTACATAAAGGATTCATGCATTCTAAGTAAGATGGGACAAACCATCTTAACTAAAGTAGCCAGGTTTTGAAATGATGCTATTCAAATAGGTATTTTACACAGTTATTGAAAAATAAGCATATCTTAGGACTGTCGCAGAAGCCAGCCTCATGAAAACCAGTTAGCCCTTGTTCCAATATTTGAAGTCCCTTTTTAGAAGTTTGACATTTTATAAGGACATAATTCTTATAATTTAGTATGTAATTGCGAAAATGAACACCGCTTGTGCACACCCAAATTGCATCAAATATACTCATATAAATCGTCTGGGATAATATAAACTATTTTTGAGATTCACTCTTGATAAATGAAACAAGAGGCATCAGCTGATCTATCTATCTGATATTTTGTCACTCAATAGTTTCTATGCAATATAATCAACGGGATACGTTCGATTGAAATGTAACCTAAGTTTCGGTGTGACCCAATTTCCCACAATAACTACACTTTGATGGTTGCCTTTCTAACGGTTTTGTGCTCACTGTTGAGTCATCCATGGTTAACAGAGGCTTAATAGGTTCTGCAACTTTACTACTGAGACAATTTGATTGCACGTGACCAACCTTGCCACATTTGAAACAAGACAGAAGCGATTCGTCTCGACTGCTGCGAAGCCTAGGTCGTTTTGCTGGTGGTTCAACACTCTTGGATTCGCGGGGTTTTGTAGTAGACACAACCGAGATCAATTCAGGTACGGTTGTGCATTTACTAGATATCAGTGGTAATCGCAAGTATTCATTATCAATACCTACAACCTATAATTGCTTCAACAGCATCTGTTTCCCTATCACCGCTCATAATTCTCTTCCAAATAGTCCATGCTCGTGTAATAGATTCTGATGGATTTGACGCATCGAATTTGAAGTTACGTAATTTCACTATATCGTTTCGTTGTCGCACTAAAGCATTTTGCATGTCACTCCAAAGTGGGGATTTTACAAGCCACGTATCTCCGAGGGTCTTCGCTCGACCTTGTAATAAGCCCGCAATTTTAGTAGAGATCTCGTAATCCGTTAGATTCCAATGCTGTTTAGCCCTATTTACGTGCTCGCACCAGTCTCTAACTGGAACTTCACCATCCGGATTGAAAGGCGCGATATAAATATCGCTTAGCCTTGGGCGTTGTGATGTAGCAACAGCTTTTGACAAAATTCCAGCTAACAGTTGATTGCTTTGTATTCATATTTGCTTGTTGTTGGTTTGTTAACCTATTTTATCTACAGTCATATCATAAACTCTCTATGACGCATTCAAAATCCGTAAATAATGGCCCACATTACGATAAACTGTTTTGTTACAACAAATTTCTTATCTGTGAAAATGTGGTAATAGCTTCATTACTATATCGAAATCGATTTGGTAATTCAAATTTCGAACATCTCTGAAAAAAAAAGCAATTTGATTTGACCCCTATTCTAATATCAGTCGATGACGTTTTATTCGAAATCAAATGACAATTGCTTCTAGACATTCACTCAAAACCACATCATGAGTGTAAAAAGCTCATAATAAACTGGCTAAAAACAAAAACATACGATGAGACAGAGAATGTAATTCGGTAATCCTTCAGACACACGCGAGAACAGAAACACACGCTCACACACGCACACTCACACACGCACACACACACACACACACACACACACACACACACACACACACACACACACACACACACACACACACACACACACACACACACACACACACACACACACACACACACACACACACACACACACACACACACACACACACACAGACACAGACAGAATATCTCTAAGATGGTTTTTTGTTAGTAGAGTAAGGCACTTTATTTGTATGCAGAAAAGGTATTATCGCTTACTTTAGTTAGTTAAGTTTAGTTTACTATAAGAATAGTTTACTATGTAGTTGTAGTTAGTTACCTATGTAAGGAAGAGCGGTGTCTCCCAACACAAGCATTTATTTTGCTTACAGGGAGACTCCATCCCTTTGATCATTTGTACGTGTTTTTATTGAATAAATAATTTTAATTTTAATTTTTTTTTAATTGCATACAATATTGACAAATCCCGCATGTAAGTTGGTATCGGACGATATGGTAATCGACCCCGACTCTAGTTTGTCTCTGAATTAAAAAAAAAAAACTATGGATGCGTGACATGCGTGAAAAAAGTTTTCGTTTGCCGCCATTTGACGTACAGTTAATATTTTAATTAATTTGTAAGTAAAAAATAATTTGTTTTGTTGTTTTTAAAGTAACTATAACAAAAGTTTCGTGTAAAATGTGCGATAAAGATATTTCGGAGACGCCAGCTCATATCCGCGAGATCCGCCAGAGAAGAAAATGGCCCAATGTCGGCTGAACTCGGCTGTAATATGAGGTTAGTGAATATATCATAGAAAGTTTATAATATGTGTGTAGATAAAGCAGTGTATGTAACTGTACATAATTAGGCATTAAAACACTCGTGTGATACTATTATGAAACTCATTTCATTCGTTTCATAAACCCACACTCGTATTTTAATGCCTTTCATTATGTAGCAGTGACATAAACTACTATAATATATCCGCTAACGATGATAATATTCGACCGGATTCATTGTTGGAAGCGTTGGTCGCTGTAGAAGTTTGCACGTCGTTATTGTTTATCACGGTCGAAAATGGTACACGATTATTTATTGTGGCAAAAGACGACAGAATATTCTCATTTATAGCGCCAGGATTTGACACGTTATTATTAATTGACCCGATAGGAAATTGCACATTATTATGCATTATCGTAGAAGAAATCGGCACGTTATTTTGAATTGTTTCAGCAGGTGTCAAGACGTTGTTATTGCTCGTTGAAATTATCAGGCGCTCGTTGATTATTCCGGTAGAAATTGGCAAGTCACTATTGTTTATGTCAGGTTTTCGCGGAGTCGCGGACGCGTAAAGCAATCTTTTTCCACTTCCGATGTCGGATTTAAAGGTAGATATTATAGGGGAAAGCGAGCCGTCATCGTCCGTCTCGCCCTGGCCCTCCATGTTGTAGCCGAATTAATTTCACGACAATTTACTAATACGGTATATTTATTTATAAGCAAACCATACACATATTTAATCGAAACACATAAACACAAATAAGCACATAATCAGAACAATAAACAAAGTGATTCAGGTGTGATACAGCTCACCCTTAGGAGTAGGACGCGTAGACAGGCCGGCGGCTCGAGCGAAAGTGAAAGTTCGCCTCCGTTCAAAAACAAGCCAACCGGTTTGCCAACGGTCACCTGATTCACGGAATGGTTAACAGTTAAGCCGCTTGTCAAAGTAAATCATCTAACCATTCGTTTCACCGACCGCCACTAGATGGCGCAGAAAAACATGAAATAAATCAATTACAGATGGCGCTAATATCAATAACGCCGACATATACAATTAATACATAAATGTAATGGTACTTAATGAAAAGGAATATTGTGTAGGTATATTGTTTCGACGAATCAGATACTCTCAATAAAATCTATAGATGAGGCCACAGCTGTTAATATAAGCTAATCTTGTCAGTAAAAAAAGGCACGAAATTCAAATTTTCTATGGGACGATATCCCTCCCTTCGCGCCTACATTTTTCAAATTTGCCGCCTTTTTCTACTGACAAGATCTGCTTGACCAGCTATAAATATTAAATTACTTTTCTCAAAAATGGACGGCAAAGTCGACTTTGCCGTTTAAAAAATAGGTCGCGAAGCGCGTAGTTTATGGTCAGTCAAAAATTAAAAAGTTAAAAACATTGCAGTCTCGATTTTGGGACTGCAATGTTGCATACAAATTCCATTATTTGTCGAGTTCCAAACTTTTTAAAACTTGAAATGGCCATATCAAATGAAGGCACAGGCCCATTAAACAGCCAAACAGATGATTAGTACCGCGACTATTTAGCTGTCTCAAATAGGTTGACGTATTTTCGGCAGAAAAATACACTTCTATTTTTTTATTAAAAAAATAAAAAGGCGGCAAAGCTAATTTTTTCAATTGTTTCCACTTTTTTCTGTGAAAATATATACGTAAGAACGTTGCTTTTGTAAAATATTTCTATGATATTTATATTTCTTGCACCATTTTTGAGAAAAGCACTATATATGACTCGGCTGGAAGGCTACTTGCTGGCTTCGGATTCAATTAAACGGACTCCCAAGGTCGTCCGTTTAAAACGAATCCTCAGCCTGCAAGTAGCTACTTCCGAGCCTCGACAATAATGTACTATTATTATCTCTATACGCCTTACTAACTCTATGTGCTCTAATTGTGAAAAAAAAACACAACGACAGTGAAGAACGGAATTCTTCTTCAGATAAACTGCAATAATAAATATGATTCTTACTGAGCACATTGAGATTCGAAGCCCGTTCGAAATTTAAACTTATTTGCAATAATAATAAGGTTGTATTTTGTAGACCTCTCTCATACTTATAGTAGGCTATTCAGAAAAAAAAATATCCCACAAAAATAAGCAAGCAGAATTAAACTTTGTGTCAAAGACATAAGTTATAAATTTAAATTCCAAAGTTTTAACTAAGGATCTTTCTCGCTAAAACTACTTCGAATCCTAGTATGAAATGACCAGTGTAAACATCAGTTAGCTAGCCCTAAGCAACCAAAGATCAGGCTGCAGTTGAAAAACTAATAAAGATAAAGTTAAGCTGATAATTTTCCCGCCGTCTCCATGCTTGTTTAAGTTGGGTATTGACGGGTCAGCTGCCTGTTAGCTATAGTTTTCGCGAAAATCGCCAGGACAGAGGTGAAAATTATTGTATGAAAACTTGCAACTTTAAATGCATTTTTATCGAAACTATTGCACTCTAAAATGAAGTCAAAATCAGTCCATCGACTCAATTTTTTGCAAGCTTTCTAATGGTACCCCACACGATTCTTACAAATAAAAAAAATTTCAGCCTACCCCTCTCAACCCCCTAAATTTCCCCCTTAAATAAGAAATAAGCAGTTTTGACTAATTTCCAATATGAGTGGTGGTAATTGCTATAACTGTTCCAAATTTTAGGTATCTACGTCAAACGGTCTCTGAGAAAAAAGCATTTAACTGATTTGCAAGACCGAAGTGATCCCATAAGTGTTCCGTGAACAAAGTTTTGTACGGAACACTAAAAAGATAATCAAAACGGTCGAAGGAGGTTTCATACTATTCATTAGCTCAGGAGCTACTAACACATACAGGTTGCTCCAAAGTAAAAAATCAGAATTTGTTAATCTTCGTAACCGCTACACCGATTGTTATGATACTTTGTATACTGGTTCTAAATACTTTAATGCATTATTCTAATGCATTTCGGCTTTATCCAATGGCTCGGGATACTCTGTAGATGACAGGAAAACCTATTAGAAATGTGCAGTCAAGCGTGAGTCGGACTTAATGTACGGAGCCCTTGGAACGCGAGTCTGACGCGCACTTGGCCGGTTTTTACACACTATTATTTACTTAAACGAGGCTTACTTAATTGCGTAAGTACGATTATATACCACTCACATACTCATTTATTTTATTGCTAATCATCATCATCATCATCCTACCGTCGTCCCAGCATTAAGCCATGGCTTAGTGTAAGGCCTGAGTGGACGCTCGAAGCGGAGCGTTCGGCGGGGCGTGCAGCGTGGCGTCGAGCTCACAAGTGATTTGAGCAGCGTGCACTAAGGCCGCTCCTATACGTTTTCATTTGTTTAACATGCACGCCACACGCCCCGCCCCGCTGCATGCTCAACTCGAGCGTCCACTCAGGCCTTACACTTAGGTAGGTAATTAGTATTTGTGGAGTCTGGGGTCCACTAGCGTTCGAGGTATTATTTGATTGGCCCTGAAGACTACATTTGGGTCATTCTCTCATGTCGTGCCGATTTCGTTTCCGAATCCGAATCAAGTGTTAAAATTACTTTATTTAACAAGTGGTTATTTTAAAAAGGTACCTATGTTTACAACAATACATAAAATTTGCATCTTATATCACAATCGAAATAAGACAAACCTCGAAATCTCTAATACAGTCCTGAAAATTGGTAAATTGTGAGTAAAACGCGAATTTCTTCAGGAAGGTATACACATTTTCCAAGATGGCCGCGGTTCCTCGAGGCCCCCAAAATATCAAATGGTTTGGACATGATAAAGGGACCTTTAATTACACACATACTTACTACTAAATTTCAGGACTGTCCTAGAGATTTCCAGGTTTGTCCTATTTCGATTGTGCTATAAACGCAATGACTTTTTAATAATCTTTCCACCCTTTACTTACATCCATGTATAAACGTAGTCATCATTTAGTAATTAAAAATAAAAACACACGGATACTTCATTTCCCTCCTACGATATTTTATGAGTATAAAAAAAGAGCAATGTAGTACTGGTTTAATATTGCGCTTTTGTACTCAAGTCATTAGATACATACCTACATTATGAAATTGTGAATCAAATAAAACTTGCAAATTGCATATCGCCATAAAACACGCTCGCACCGAATGGACAGTAAGAGTGTTGCTGTTTGTACATGTTTCATTACCTTCCCACGAGTTTTCATTTCCATCTATGAATTCATTACATTTCATACATGTTCCATGAAAGTAAAGTAGTATTGGACTTATAAGTAGTTATAAGTGCTTTTAGTATACCGGTCAATCAAAAACAATACAATAAAAAAAAGTTCTCCGATAAAACGAGAGAATGACCTATTTAAGGGTTGAATAAGTAAGTAGATAATTACCCGAGCTATTTCCATATATGAAAAAATAAGGAAACATAATGATAACATTGCGTAGAATATATATGTTAGATATGCCGAAAAACCAGCTGAAATAGAAAGAAATATTAGTATTATTATTTATTACCTTAGTAACGTAATTCGACATTAAAATGTAAGGTAGGGAAATTTAACCCACCCTAGCGCTAAGAGACGGGTTTGACTTTCAGTTTACGATACAAACAAATATATCAATTATTGTCAATAAAGAGTTGACATAATTTTAACGTAGCAAAACTGATTCGGTCAAATTATGTTTTTTGAAAAACAAATTATAGCCAGCATTCAATGAATGTAGTATGATACCTTTGGGTATGGTGCTTTACGCACACTAGTGTCCCATGCCCTCCCCCTGACGCAACCCCCCCTTTTACCATGAAATATGTCCGGGTTGACAGTTTTTTTTTTATTTTTTGGGGAAAGTATACAATACAGGAAAATAGTGTCAATAAAAGAAATAATCCCTATTAAATTCTCAACAAAAAAGGTTATATTATTTTTTTTGATATGACGCACCATATTCATGTTATGTTCATGGCTAGATGAACTTCGACAAAATTTTACCGTTGAAAAACTTGTTGAAGTTCAATATAACATAGTACGTGATAGTACTGAAAGAAATATTACACGTAGAATAACCTTACAAGCTTATTCTCCGTATAAGAAATATTACACGGAGAATAACCTTACAAGCTTATTCTCCGTATAAAATGTTTTTCAGTACTACACGTGGTAGTACAATATAACATAGTACGTACTATGTTATATTGAACTTCAACAAGTTAATACATGAATATGGTGAGTCTTACCAAAAAGTTGCATGTAAACTTTTTTGTTTAAAAGTTATTAACTTGACACTTTATTCCTAACTCTAATACTTTTCTCAAAAAGTAAAAAAAAAACCGTCAACCGGGAGATATATCATGCCAAGGGGGGGGGGGGGATGGGACACTAGTGTGCGTAAAGCACCATACCCAAAGGTATCATACTACATTAATTGAATGCTGGCTATAATTTACTTGTCTTCCCCATACATTAGAACACAACTTGACCGAATCAAACGTCGGGGATAGTGCTATACCACGTAACTAACAAATGCATTCAGTGTGGCTACATGGTGGCTACCAAGTACTCGTACTCGCATATTAGTGCGAGTGAAATGTATAGAAACTTAGAAAGTTCGTAGATGTTAGCGTACCTAATAATATGTCAGTTTTAACACTGTCAGAGACTCGTGGTACGGGTTCTAGTCCAATTTCCTTCTTACATTGTTTGAATTTTGAACTCTATCGACTTTGTAAGTTGCGCAGTATTACACTACATCGGGAAGATACTCTAGCTACACTAAACTCTTAATATTTCCTCATGATGTAAAACATTGGTAGAGTTAGACCGTGACAAGTCTGCAACGATTTTGATAGCACAGCAGTGAAAATGTTATTTTAAACGTCAAGCTTCTATGAAATTATGACGTACAAATAAGACTTGCACTGCGTATGCTATCAAAATCGTTGCAGACATTTCTTGATCTAACTCTAACTTGCGTTACCTACGAATAAATTTTAACTGATGTTACACCCTAACATCCAAAAGAAATAATATTTGTAGGCTTATTATTAACCGGGCAGCTAAAATATTAAACAGGAATTTTCACTGGGCATATAATAATATAATTTGGCTGGACATTAATATTTTTGCGCTAATAAATTTATATTAGCCTCAAATTTAAGCATCATTTTTTTTAAAACTGGCAGTAAAATCAAGCCACTCAAAAAATTATAGGGAACTTGAATTGATAGGTTGGCGTCTAAAATAATAAGTTGGCACCAGAACTTTCACGCTCAATCGGAGCAACACAGACTGCGTGATCATCAAGCTTGATAATAAAAACGCCTTTAACTCACTAGAGCGCGATTCTATGTTATTGGAAGTTAAGGAGAAAGTTCCAGCACTATACCCTTTTTAGTGGAAGCAGTTATGAAGTTGACCCAAAAAAAAATTAAGCTGTGAGCTTCATCGCATACGTTCCTTGAGTAATTCTAAGCATTTCAAGTCTGGAAGGCAATAAGAAATGTGTGTCTAGTCGGGGAAGGCGGGGTACAAAGATGGCCGCCACCCGTCATCTTTAAAAAAATCTATTCTGGTCCTGGTGGCCACTAGGGCAAGTTTGGTATCATTTTCGTATAAACCGAAAACGTAAAATTCATTGCCCATATTATTATTTTTTCAGTTTCATAGTAATTATACAAGAGAAACGTCAAAAGGTGAAAATTTTTGTTGGAGATTTTTGCTTTGAGAGCTAATTACTTTTGTATAGTCTGATGAGTTGGTAGTTGGAGGGTCGAATGGAGATTAAGTGAAACGAGACATTACCGAAGATGTGTTATATTCTCGTTATCCAAGTATAGAGAGAGCAAGTAAATCTAAACATAACATATTTATAGGCTATTGCTTACATGCTATTGATACAATTACGTGCGTCGCATATTTATGTTGCAGACAGTAACGTATAGTTACTGTTAATATTTTAACTTAGGCATATAGTACACCTCCCTGGAAAGTTACTCTTCACCCCCACAAAGGAGAAAAAAAAATGTGACACACGCAGTTGCATTTACATTTTTTTTTTACTAATTATAATTGAATAATAATATAATAATTACTAGTTATTACTTAGTTTTAAAATAGATCTTAGTGTTATTTTTATGAGTTATATAAACCTGATAATTTTTTAATGTCTTAACATTTGGTGACATATCTTCTATGACCTTGGTGGATGGATCTTACCATTATAAATAAAGTCTAATTTATCGCCTACTTGTTTTTTTTAAGTATTAAGTCTCCTGGTTTATAGTGTACAGAATTCATTTTCTTATCATACATTAATTTTATATTTACTTTAATAGACATTAAATTATTTCTAGCTTCTGACTGGGCTCTTTGTAACCTATACTTAAACTCTTTAGGATAACTATCATAATTATAGAGAGGGTCGATAGAAGAAATTAAATTATTCGGTAAACGACAGTGTTTGCCGAAAACTAATTCGAATGGCGTATATTGCGTCTCGGTACCAGGTACCCCAGTCCGTGCGGTTATTACTACATTGAATCCTAACATCCTAAGGTAAGCTCCTAGGTTCTTGTGCGTGTTCTCGAGTGCTCCTATAGTTTCGTGGTGATAAGCAGTCGAGTGTAGCTTATTGATACCTAATAATCTACAAATATCGCTAAAAACACTAGACATAAATTCGGTACCTTGATCTGTTATGATGTCGCTTGGTACGTCATATCTTAAAATAAAATTATTTAGAAATGCTTTACTTACAGACTCAATGTCTTTCCTCTCTAAAGGATATGCTTCCACAAACTTAGTCAGTTCACACTGAATTGTTAATACGTACTTATAGTTAAAATTATCTATTTCTAAAGGTCCTAGAATATCTAAAGAAACTCTTTCGAAGGATGAACTTGGTGTTGTAGTTATCACCATTGGCTCCTTAGTGTATTGATTAGTGAGTTTGTTGTGTTGACAATGTGCACATTTCTTTACATATTCGTATACATCGTGGCTCATTCTTGGCCAGAAGTAATGTCGTTTTATATTATTGAGCATTCTATTAACCCCCGCGTGGCCACTGGTGGGTAATAGATGGAAATCGTTTAAAATAACTCTTATTTCCTCTTTATCGTATACTTTCGTGACACTTTTCGTAACTAGGATCCTAGGAATATCACATTAGTTCATCATCATCATCATCATCTCAGCCATAAGACGTCCACTGCTGAACATAGGCCTCCCCCTTGGACCTCCATACGTGCCGGTTGGAAGCGACCCGCATCCAGCGTCTTCCGGCGACCTTAACAAGATCGTCTGTCCATCTTGTGGGTGGACGTCCTACGCTGCGCTTGCTAGTCCGTGGTCTCCACTCGAGCACTTTTCGACCCCATCGGCCATCTTCTCTGCGTGCAATGTGGCCTGCCCATTGCCACTTCAGCTTGCTAATCCGGTGGGCTATGTCGGTGACTTTAGTTCGTCTACGGATCTCCTCATTTCTGATTCGATCACGTAGAGAAACTCCGAGCATAGCCCTCTCCATAGCTCGTTGAGCGACTTTGAGTTTTGAGATGAGGCCGATAGTGAAAGACCACGTTTCGGAGCCGTAAGTCATCACTGGTAACACACATTGATTAAAGACTTTCGTCTTGAGGCACTGAGGTATGTCGGACGAAAAGACATTACGTAGTTTCCCGAACGCTGCCCAACCGAGTTGGATTCGGCGGTTGACCTCTTTCTCGAAGTTGGACCTACCTAATTGGACTACTTGTCCTAGGTAGATGTACGAGTCAACAACTTCGAGTACCGAGTTCCCAACAGAGACTGGGATGGGCACAACATTGGCATTTGACATAAGTTTCGTCTTGTCCATGTTCATTTTCAAGCCCACCCGTTGTGAAACTCGGTTGAGGTCATCGAGCATCATGCTGAGTTCCTCCATCGACTTTGCCATGACTACGATATCGTCGGCAAACCGAAGGTGAGTGATGTATTCGCCGTTGATGTTGATGCCAAGTCCTTCCCATTCCAGGAGCTTGAAGGCGTCTTCCATTACGGCAGTAAACAGTTTCGGAGAGATAACGTCTCCCTGCCTTACGCCTCTTCGCAATGGAATCGCCCTCGTGCTCTGCTCCTGTACTCGGACCGACATGGTGGCGTTACTATACAAACACTTCAACACTTCGATGTACCGATAGTCAATATGGCATCGCTGAAGAGACTCAAGCACCGCCCATGTTGCCACCGAATCGAAGGCTTTCTCATAGTCCACAAACGCTAAGCATAATGGCAAGTTATACTCTTCGGTCTTCTGTATAACTTGCCGCAGCGTATGGATGTGGTCTATGGTACTATAGCCTTTTCGGAAACCGGCTTGTTCGGGAGGCTGGAAGTCATCAAGTCTGTGTTCGAGACGGTTCGTGATGACCCTTGAAAACAGCTTATAGACATGGCTCAGAAGCGTGATGGGTCTGTAGTTCTTCAATAGGTTGTTATCACCTTTTTTGAAGAACAGCACCACCTCGCCTCTACTCCATGTTTCAGGCGTTATGCCCTCGGACAAGACGGAATTAAAGAGCTTCTGGAGGACTTTAAGTACCGGTGTTCCACCCGCTCTCAGAAGCTCTGAAGTGATTCCGTCTTTGCCCGGCGCCTTGTTGTTCTTAAGCTGCTTCAGGGCCATCCTAATCTCGTACAGACTGATGTCCGGGATATCTTCGGTATAATGTCGGGACAGCTTGGCTCTTGGATCTCCTACCAAGCTGTCAACGGGCTTTGCGATCGAAGTGTATAACTGTCCATAGAACCTCTCGATCTCACCTAAAACCTCCGCTTTGCTCGACGCTATGCTGCCATCTTCCCGTTTCAGCTTTGTCAGCTGGCTTTGCCCAATAGACTTGTCCTTTGCGAACACTTTGGAGCCTTGGTTTCGCTCAATAGTCTCTTTAATACGGTTAGTATTAAAGAGACGCAGATCATGTCGCAGGGACTTAGATATACGTCTATTGAGCTGCCTATATGACTCCGCGTCATCGGGAGACTGCAACTGTAGCGAGCGTCGTTCAGCCATGAGGTTCAAGGTTTGCTCGGTCAATTTCTGAGGTCTATCTTTACGGCGGGATCTAAAAAACTTAGACCCTACTGTGTGGACAGTTTCCACTAGCCCGTCGTTGATTTCGTCCACTGAAGCCAAGTTCTCTAGGCAAGCAAAGCGGTTAGAGAGCTCGAGTTGAAAGCTTTCGGGGTTTTGAACATAGGCTCGAGTAGGTCGGAGCGTAGACTTCATCAGGCTGGACCTTTCAAGTTTAATATTGATATTCAGTGTGCCTCTTACGATTCGGTGATCACTACCGGTCTTTACCCTGTTGATCACAGAGACATCACTGAATATCCGTTTCTTGTCGGTCATGATGAAGTCTATCTCGTTTCTCGTGGAACCGTCAGGACTCATCCAGGTCCATTTCCTGTGAGGCGGCTTCTGGAAGAAAGAGTTCATCATGAAGAGTTCCTCTCTCTCCAGAAAGTCGGCCAGCCTCTGACCCCTAGGGTTCCGTTGCCCATACCCAAATTGCCCCACTCTCAACTCATCCCCGCTTCTCTTGCCCAACTTTGCGTTGAAGTCCCCCATAACAACAGTAAAGTAGGTTTTAGAAGTATGTATGGCCCTACTTACGTCCTCATACATAGCTTCTACTTCATCATCGGAGTGTGACGAGGTCGGTGCGTATACCTGAATGACCTTCAGCGAATATCTTTTGGATATTCTGAGTATTAGGTATACCACCCTGCTCGACACACTGTCGATGGTTATTATGTTGTTTACGAGGGACTTGTGAACGAGAAACCCGACACCACCTTGGGACTGTTGGTCGCCCTCCCGGTGGTAGAGCAAGTTACCAGACTTCAGGGTTGTCGTGTCCTCCCCCTCTCTACGGACTTCGCATAACCCTACAATGTCCCAGTGTAACCTGCTCAGTTCCTCTTCCAGCTCGCAGATCTTTTCGTCAGTCCTCATAGTGCGTATGTTGTGTGTTACCAGGGCCAGTCGTCGTCGGGGCGGGTAGCCGGATCTTTGCCGGAGATTCTTAGCACCCCTGACCCCGCTAATGCCCTGACCGCTACCATAGCCAGAGCACCGGGGGTCGCCGGAACCTCGGGGCCGTGGTTCTATTGTGCTCATCATGATGGGGGGTGAATGCCATAATCGCCACGCTTGGCAGGCGGGTTGGCGATCGCAGTCGAGTACACCGAATTTGAGGGACGCTGCTGCCCGTCCACCGGTGGTCTTGGACGTAGTTTAAGGACATACCCGGGTCCGGGTCACATTAGTTGCTAGCTAAAAATTCATATATTTCTTGCGCATTTTGTTTATCTTTTATTATTATAACTTCATTTATGCATTGCTTCTTGCAAAATTCTTCTAATTCCCTCGCTAGCCCGCCTACGGTAGATAACGATCGGGATGTTAGATATATGCATGATTTTCTTGGTACGTACTCGAAATTTCCTTTCGTACTCATTATTTTATTTTGACATGTCTTCTTGTAATTGGAATTGAGTTCAATACAATTTTAGGTGATTTGATGATTTCCACAACTCTAGGTTGATCAAGCCTATCGTTTGCGGGTAAATCTGTCGCTAAGTCACCTTGATCGCAAGTTTGTTGCGCGCGCAGTTTCCGTGATTGAGCTCTGGTCATGACTGATACAACGTGTTTTTTAAATCTTCACTATTCATCGGTAATGCATTGTTTCGCCCCGGAATGTACTCAATATCAAAATTGAATTCTTCTAGATACAACCTAAAGGATCAGTCATTCCAAAAAGATAAATCAATGGTTTATTTTTCTGGCTTTTTCCCAGAGAGATAGGGTCTAAAATATCTTGTCGACCAAACTATGGCAAGTTATTCCAAATCTATTATTGGGTATCGCGTTTCGGCTGACTTAAGATTTCAACTTGCGCACGCGACTACTTTTCCGTTGGAATTTGATAATACAGCACCTAATCCTATTTTTGATGCATCTGTATGTAACGTAAAAGTGTTACTTTCTGAAAATTCGGGATAGTCTAGAACTTGTGGACTTGTAAGAATATTTTTTAATTTTAACAATGCTGCTTCACACTCTGTAGACCAATTAAAAACTGCGTTTTTCTTGGAAAGTTGGTTTAAAGGATAAGCTATGTTCGCGAAATTTGGAATAAACCGTCTACATATAGTAATTGGCAAATGCTACGAATCTTTTGACCTCGTCTGTATTCGTTGGTGTTGGGTATTTGGTTAATGCATCTGCTTTCGCTGGGTCGGGCTCTACTCCCTTTGAAGTTATTTTGTGCCGTAAATACATTATCTCTTCACAGAAAAATACGCATTATAATGGATTTAGTTTAAGATTCGCGGCTCAAACGTTCTAAAACATGAGTGAGGTTATGGTTATGAATACATCTTATCGGTCTTATCTTATACTATCTTATCGGTAGCTTACGTAACGCCAACTGTGTAGCCAAGCTTCGCCGTTCATATATTTTATCGAGATTGTCAATAACGGTTTTTGCGGAATCCGTATCTTGTGCGAAATTTAAAAATGCGTCACCCAAATATTCCACAATTGTACCTTTAGCGATGAGATTCTTTCGCGTCCACACGGCGTCAGGGTTTTCGGGAACTGGTACTTTGATAACGGACGATACTTGAAGTTCAGCTAAAAGTGATTTGATTCGAAACTTCCACGTGCTATAACGGTCGCCATTAAACGGTTGAATATTTATTTTTGCTCGTTGATCCATTGTTACGTATTTATATTAGAACGTAATTTTAACAACCACGTGGCCTGGGCCCATAACCTATAGGTATAGGTAGGGTCGGCAAAGTAAAAATACGTGTTGACTGTTCAACGTTCTGTATTCAAGTGAATCAAGAATAATGATTATGAACGAATGACAGATTGAGTGAGTGAGTGAATGAATGAAAAGTTTTACGTTTTTCATTAGGATATTATTAGACGTATATAGTTTTAGAATCTGCATGAATTGCGCTTTATGTATGATATTTATATGTATGTATGGTTTTTGTATGATATTTTTGGTTACTACACAAAAGTTATTATCTTAAGCTCTCAAAGCAAAAATCTCCAACCAAAATTTTCACTTTTTGACGTTTTTCTTGTAAAATTACTATAAAACTGAAAAAAACTAATATCGACAATGTATTCTACGTCTTGGGTTTATACGAAAATGATACCAAACTTGCCCTAGTGGCCACTAGGAGCAGAATAGATTTTTTTTAAAGATGACGGGTGGCGGCCATATTTGTACCCCGCCCTCCCCGACTAGACGCACATTTCTTATTGCCTCCCAGACTTGAAATGCTTAGAATTGCTCAAGGAACATATGTGATGAAGCTCATAGCTTAATTTTTTTTTTGGGTTATGTATGGGAGCAATGCATAACTGCTTCCAGTATTTCTGTACCAAGCGTATTCATCTCTTCCAAACTCTTTTTCAGTGAGTCACCCATAATCTCTCAGGTGGGTGCTCAGCAGGGAGATCCACTTGGTCCCCTTATCTTCAGCCTAGGTATCCAGAATGAAATCTCAACACCTCGATCCCCACTAAACGTCTGGTACCTAGATGACGGCATACTGGGGGCAAGCCGGAAGAAGTACGTGAAGACCTACTGACGCTTCTTCCACTTCTAAAGGAACTGGGTCTTGAGGTATACTCGAGTAAATGTGAGTTTCTTGCAGCGCAGACTCTCGGGATAGTTTTCCTTCCTTCAGTGCTATACTTCCCGGACTATGCCAAAAACCTAGAGCTGTCCACCCAAAACTTCAAGCTCCTAGGATGGCTAGGATCTCCTATTTTTCTTGAAACCGTTCCCGAAGCCTTCAAAAAAAGAGAACAATTTCTGCATTTCGCCAAAGAAAGGCTTAAAAACCTATCAGCTCATGTGTCCCTTACTCTGCTACGGTCCTGCTTCGCCGTTCCCAGACTAACATATTTTCTCCGCACCGTACCAACCTGGCTATACCCCGAATATATCGACTCCTTCGACCGTACACTAAAAGAATCGGCAGAGTGTCTGCTTAACGTATCCCTTAACACAGACCAATGGGATAATAATGGGCAATAAAGATAAAGATAAAAAATAGTTTATTCAAGTAGGCATATTACAATGCGCTTATGAACGTCAAATAAAGCTATACCGGCTCCAACCCTACACCTCTGCCTCGAGAAGATTTAAATCCCCCCTCAATTGGAGGAGGGTATCCCAATATGGGACCAGCAACAAACTCAGCGGGACACATCTTTTCAAAACAATATTATATCTTATAATTAACATCCCCTAACGAGTAAATAAGAAAAATACTATATAGAATTCATGCAATTATACTCAGTATGTATATAACTTTATAGATATTTGATAAATAAAAAACATATATTTATGTACATGAAATCATACAAATACGTAGCTCTTTCAGAAAACATCAAATTCTTACAAAAGGAAAAGAAAATAAAGTCAATAAAAGAAATGAGGAGACATATTATATGAATCTGACTAATTGTTATGAGATGCCTTCATAAAATTTGATGTGCTTTCTTACCTGAGCTGAGTCACCTATAACTCTACACATAATACAATGGTTTTAATTGCTACTGGTTCTTATTACAGTTTCTGGTTTGGACCATGGATGTTTGTCTGTCAAGTAGTCCTCGACTCTGTAATAAGCCTTCAACATCAATGACTTTAAGTAATTCTTAAGAGCTGGAAAGGGTAATCTTAAAGCATCCTGAGGTAACTTGTTATAAAAATGAATGCATTGCCCAACGAATGACTTTTGTACTTTACGAACACGAAACTTTCTGATGGCAAGCTTATTTTTATTTCTAGTATTATAGTTATGGACATCAGAATTCTTAATGAAGGAGTCTAGCTAGATTCTTAACAACATAAATAATACTATCATATAAAAGGTGCTCACGAGGAATGCGAAAGGTTTTAACCACGCATTTCTGAGGTCAAAAGAAGAAAAAAAAGTAAATTTCTAAAAACGTAAATGTATTTGTACATAAAAAGTAAATGTTATTGGTAAACTTGTCACTTAAAATGGTTTTTTTTTCGTAAAACCTAGTTTTTGCAAAGTTTTACTTGTCACCTTTTGACATCTATCAATAAGGATATTTGTGATATCCCACGGGTAAAAGTACCTTATGGCGGTTGGCGCTTACGCTATTATTAACACCGCTCCAATATTATTGCGGCGCTATGCGATATAAGCGCCAGCCGCAATAAGGTACATTTTGGCGTGGTACCGTGGAATGGGGTTACTTTGAATCCTGGGTTTACTTTGATAAAAACTTTACTTGGTGTTCAAACTCGAATATTACGCTTTCTGAACGCACCCTGTGGATTGTTTTTTTTATGGTTGGCAAGATTGAACGTCACTGTCAGTTAGTGATTTGTGTCCGTGGGATCAAGCATGTCGATCGATGGGAAAAAAATCAAAATATGCAAGTATCAGTTTTGGGTACTTTTGATAGCCCGTATAACTTCTAATGTACAATGTTCTATATAGCAAATACATAAATTTGATGTAATCCATTGAATCAGGCATGTATCGGCCTATAACATCGATTCATGTTGCAAATCATAATCATGGCGGCCATTTTAGTATTCCGTTTTTTGTGGCATGGGGTGTCATTGATCGCCTATAAGGGTTTACTTTGATCACTGATCAATGGCAATCGACGACATATAGTTTTTTTAGATTATTTAGAAATTGAAGATTTTTTTAACTGATTTTTGTATTATTGTTTTAGAATAATGCCTGAGCATATAGGAATTACTCTGAAAAAGTTTTAAACCGGGCTGTGACAGAAGTGGTTGAAGGCAGGCCGTCGATACGCCAAGCATCCGTACATCATCGTATTGTTCATAAATTTTGATAGGTTTTTATTGTTCAATTATGCTTCTTACCTTAAATAAGTAAAATATGAGACTGTTTTGCAATAAAGTTGATTTTTTCTAAGCTAACCTTTTTTCTCTTTGTCAAAGTAACCCCAAAGGCAATAAAATCCTTATAAATCCTAAACCTGCGAGCGGATTTTTTTGTAATGTTGTGAAGTTTTAGTCCCTACAGGGGTTACTATCGAATTCCGTCGAAAAAAAGGGGGGTATCAAAGTAACCCCAAATAAAGTTTAAAGTTGATCACCACTTTAGAATTTTTTTTCAAAGGACACATTAGTATTAAAAAAAAATATTATTGGTGAAATCGATAGAGGAGCAAAAACCGATATTGTCATTTTTAATTTATTTTTAGATTCCATATTCGGGGAGATAAATAAATATTAATTTTGAAATTGATCAAAGTAACCCCATTCCACGGTACGTCACATTTAGACTACGTCCCATTGTAGCAACATCGCCATTAAAAAGGTGTTTTGCACTATGTAACAATAAAAATATGTTTTTAGGGTTCCGTAACCAAAGGGTAAAAACGGGACCCTATTACTAAGACTCCGCTGTCCGTCCGTCCGTCCGTCTGTCACCAGGCTGTATCTCATGAACCGTGATAGCTAGGCAGTTGAAATTTTCACAGATGATGTATTTTTGTTGCCGCTATAACAACAAAGACTAAAAAGTACGGAACCCTCGGTGGGCGAGTCCGACTCGCACTTGTCCGGTTTTTTTAAATTGGTAATAACTCTGAAACTAGGCGAATTTCAAAAAAGTTTATAGGACATTATTGTTTCTAAATATGATCAGGAACACGCTGTTAAAATTATTCGGTTTCCTCATGTTATTATTATTTTCTTTATTTATTTGAATTCTTAGGCTAGGTGATTTATAATATGAATATAAAAGTAAAATATATAGACACTTACAAAACAATAAAAAATACATGTAAACACATTATAAAAAACCTAACCTAGGGTGCCGCCGGCAGCGGGGCTTGGCCCAAGCTGCCAGTAGTCAGGGCCGCAGAGTGAGGAACCGACGTACTATACGCGCAGTGTCCAAAATTACCGCCTTCTGCATCTGACCCTAGATCCAACACCCAGCGAGAGTCTCTCTAGGTGTTGGTCGAGACTCTTCGCTATGAGACCGTTCGCTGACACAACTATCGGGACAATGATCGTCGAGTCAACATCCCACATGGCGGTAATCTCGTGAGCTAAGTCTAGGTACTTGCTGGACTTCTCGGCCTTCACGAAATTCTCATCATGGGGGATGGTGACGTCGGCGAGCACGGCCCGGCGCTGCGGTCGGTCTAACAGCACGATGTCAGGCTTATCAATTGGCGAAAATAGTCCTGTCAGTGATGACAGATCGATCCCAATAGAGCGTGGCACGACCATTTTCGAGAACTGGTGCATTATTATTATTTGTATCTCCGTTTTAAAACTCTCGGGTCTTTCAAGCCCGGTCATTTGTAAGGCGTGTGTGGGGATATAGATCCAACACGTAGAGGCCGTTTGGAGAGATTTGATGTCATGTAGAACGCCTGCTGGAACCTATTCACGGGTACATGAATAGATACCCATAAACCGGTTTCAGCAGGCATTGGAAGCTATTGTAGAGAATATGGACAGAGTACTGGTCTATAGTTTAAGTTTGGTTGAAAAAAAGACTGGGCTATTGCAAAGAAATCCGGACACCTGCCATAACATTGCTTGCACAAGTTATCGAGGCAGGCGATGACTCACCACTCGTTAGATGGGCACCTGATGCGCCATCGTAAAGACGGCCAGGCGCAACACCGGCGTGAGCGCTCAGGGGTGTCGAGAGGTGGTGCTGCGCTTTCTCCGAAGTTACTCGCGGCGTTATGCCCTTTAGCACTTCCACCCCTGGAGCATATAGCTCTTACGACTCCCCTCTGGACGGCCAATGAAGGCAAGCCAGAGCTGAGAGTCCTGCGGGTTCCCTTGGGGTCCACTCCGACCAACGAAGACACGCCGGAGACGGCGATCCTGATCGACTCTCTGGAGCACTCGGGTCCGTGGGGTCGTCACTCCCCAACAGCTCGCCACAAGCTGCCCTGCGGAATAATAATAATTATTATTATTGTGGTGTTATGGGCCTTTGAGTGTCGCATCGACCATCATTGATCTATTGTGACGGCCCTTTAAAGTTCATTACTAATGCCCGTTGCATCCAGAAAGTTCCAGATTCTTTGGGCCGTAATGTTCTACCTCATAGGGTTGCACTAAGTGTCGCCCTAGGTAGGTACTTCTTTTTGACATTAGTGGTCCACAAGAGCAGAGAATGTGCATTGCAGTCTCCTCTGACTCCTGGCAGAACCTGCATGTCGCATCTTATTTCTTGCCAATTTGAAACATAATTATGTTTGTTCAACTTACAGTGTCCAGTCAGTATTCTGGTCACCGCGCCGGTTTTGTGCCTTTTGAGTCCTAAAAGCTCCTTAGCAGTTTTGCTGTTGAACCCTTTCATTAGAGCTTTCGAGTGTTCTTGTCCTTTAGCGAACTTCCACCGATCGATTGCTCTCGTTTTTTCTAAGTTGCCGAGCAGAAAATATCCATCCCGTTTTGTGATTCCACAGAACGGTTCTGGGCCGACCAGGGTTGTGTCTGCGCCCTTTCTAGCAAGTTCGTCCGCTTCTTCGTTTCCGTTAATATCGGAGTGCCCTGGTACCCATCTAAGTATGACTTTGTTGGAGTTAGCCAGTGCATTTAGGTTTGTTTTACAGTTCTGGACTAGTTTTGAGTTCGACTCAAGGAATTCTAGTGCCAGCAGAGCAGGCTGGATGTCTGAGTTGATGTAGATATGCTGGTGTCTTAGGTTTCTATCCAGGTTGATCTCCGCACATTTGTTGATGGCGAAGACTTCTGCCTGGAAGATTGAGGCCTGTGTGCCCATGCTGACGCTAGCTCTGAGCTTAGGTCTCTCACCAAAGATCCCACATCCTACATCATTGTCTTTCTTGGAACCATCTGTATACTAAATGTGGCTACCCTCTTCGACGTACATTTGGTCGTTGATCCATTTGTCTCTAGGGGGTATTTCTACTGTGTACAGTTTGGTGAAATGACATTCGGTGTGCGTGTCATCAGTGGGCATGCTAAGGGTTCTATTTGCAAAAACCCAGGCCTTTAGAGTGGCTAACGCCTGAGAGCGCCATTTTGGCCTGCATATTCTGTAGACGCACTGCTTGGCCTCCTTTTGCACCTGCAAGTGGAGTGGTATGATGTCCAGCAGTGCATCTAGGGCCGCTCCCGGTGTCTAGGAGAAAACGCCTGTTGCTGTTAAACAAGCCGTGCGTTGCAGGTTGTTTAAAGTGTCTATTGCTGTCTTTTGGCTGGTTTTGTTACACCAGACTGCGGAGGCGTAGGTGATAATTGGCCTCACTACCGCTGTGTATAACCACATGGTAATTTTGGGTCTTAAGCCCCATCTTGCTCCTGCCATGCGACAGTATGACCACATGGCCATTTTCGCTTTTTGTATAATGTTTCTCAGGTGAGGGTTCCAAGTTAACTTTTGGTCTAAGGTGACCCCTAGATACTTGACCTCTTCCGAGAACGGTATTATTTGTCCATTAAGTCTTGGTTTTGTGAGTTTCTCAAGCTTTCGTTTCCTTGTTTCGTTACCATTCACAAGGAAACTCCATATGACATTACACTGTGAAAATAACTATAACAAACAAGGCGAGCTGTTTCAACATTAGTCAATTGTCTAATTCTCCTCACGGCGTAAGCGGCCGAACTTAATTTGTTTGCTAGTGTTACTATATGAGGACTCCATTGTAGATTTTTGTCCAATGTTAAACTAAGAAACAGTGCTTTGTCTACCATCTCTAAGCATTCATTATTCAAAAGTATCTTAGTATCGACTGGTTTATCATTCGGCAAAGAAAATCTAATGCATTTAGTTTTCTTAGCATTAAGAAGCAAATTGTTCATAGTAAACCAGTTAATTATATCAACGATTGTGCTGTTAATTACACTGTAATCGGTAGATTTCCGCTCAACCTTAAAAAGTAATGATGTGTCATCAGCAAAAAGACCAATTTCATAAAGATTTTCCACTACACATGGCAAATCATTTATATAAACCAAAAACAGGAATGGACCCAAAATAGAACCTTGTGGCACTCCTAATTGGACTACAGTTCCGCTAGACCGGGTTTTGTTTACAACAACTGTTTGTGTTCTATTGCTAAGCTAAGAAGACATAAAGTATAGGGCATTTTCTGACAGACCATAGTGTTCTAATTTCAAAATGAGCGTTCCATGATCCACACTATTCCGGACCTTATCTGAATAAATAAACAAATTAAAGTAGTGTAGTGAATAAATTAGTCTAAGATTACCGGTCAACGGTGTCTTTACTCACTCAACCCAGTTCCTCTAAATACGAGTCAATCGTCAGCTCGTCCTCTTTCAGGTCATGTTGACGATCGTCATACTGTTGATCGTGATGGGCCTTAGGCTACTAGATAGAAGGGTGTGGTGGACAGTAGGCAACAAGCGGCGTAACCAGTTTTTAAAGGGGGCAGCCCTATTCCGAACCTTATCTGAATCGTGCCGATAAAGTGACAGCGTTCTCCGTGGCGTATCAAAGGCAGTGATTCAGATAAAGAACGATAGATTAGGCATTTGTTAGCAGTTGGGATGTAGGTATAACTAGCTTATGTTATGATTTGGTGAATAAATTAGTCTAAGATTACCAGTCAACGGTGTCTTTACTCACTCAACCCAGTTCCTCTAAACACACCATCAAATGCTTTAGAAAGATCACAAAATTATGCCAATTGCATCACAAGAATTTTCTTAAATATCATAAATATGTTTAATGAGTACCGAAGCAGCATCGGTCGTGGAACGGCCCTTTGTGAAACCAAACTGATTGCTTGTAAGTAAAGTATGTCTGTGAAGTGACCCAGTAGATCATTTAACATTAACTTTTCAAAAACTTTACTTATTAGTACAGGAAGTATTGATATTGGACGGAAATTAGCCATATAACTCGAATCACCTGATTTAAAATAGGTATGACTTTGCTATATTTCATAAGATCTGGAAAGACGCCTTGTGAAATTGAAATATTATAAATGACGGCTAAGTAAGGTGCTATTACGTCTAAGATATGACTAATGACTCTAACTGATGATCCCCATAAGTCTTCCGTTTTCTTTAAACTGAGTGACTTGAATGTATTAACAATATTTGCTGAATCTACTTGACTAAACTCAAAGTAAATATTACATTTCTTAACATTAGCAAAATAATCTTAGAAAAATAATCTTCGAATGCCGAGGCAACATCGCTGTTTGACATGGTCAGTTGTTTACCCGAGACAATGTTGACTTGACAATCGCGTGATTTACATTTACCAGCTTCCCTATTTATAATATTCCATGTTGTCTTCACTTTGTTGACCGACACTTTCAGTTTAGAACTTGTGTAATTTACCTTGGCTGTTAAACACATTCTCTTGAAGATTTTTGAGTAGTTCCTTACATAGTCCAGGAAATCTGTATTTTTGTTCAGCTCTCTCTCATTATAAAGTTCATAAAGCCTTTTTCTACTTTTATAAATGCCTGCAGTAGCCTATTCACTAAACTTTGTTCTAGTTTTTGACCCACTACTAGTTTTCATATTAAAATTTTGATTCAAGTTATAAATAATTACGCTAAAAACATCTTCATACAGACTATTACAGTTGTAATGTGAAAATAGTAACATACAGAGATTTTTTTTGAATTTCATTTTTGAATGATTCCAAACGACTACCTACTAGTAATGGGTCTATATGCACGGAGAAAAAAATCTAGTGTTCTTTACCAGAATATTGTAAATTTAACTTGATTTTATTGTATTATATGTGACAACTAGACTTTTTTTACACATTAATAGAAAATTCTAGTTCTTTAAAACATCATTTCTAGTTCCTATTACCCACTTACCTAGTATCGTCGAAAATAAATTTTGTGTAGTATACAAAACCTATATGTAGCCATCATTATAGGACAGGGTAGAGTTTAACAGATATTTCATTAGTGTTCACCAGATTTTTTATTAGTTTTAAGTATAATTTTAGCTGACTGAAATAATCAACAATTTCTGTTTACTATATGCAGTATTGGAGAATACCAGATTTATGTTTGTGTTAAATATAATTGTTGTGGAATGAAATAAACAGTATGTTCTGTTTACTATATATATTGTAGAGTTTAACGGGTTTTATATTTGTGTTCAGTAAATCATTATTGCGGACTGAAATTGTAATATACTGTCGAGTGAAACAGAGTTAGGTTAAATATCTTAGGTGAGTCTTCGCTTTAACATGCTTTTGTTGCGACGAAGACTTACCTAAGGTGTTTAACATTATTCTGTTTAACTCGGCAGTAAGTACCTACATTGGCTTAGTCCGCAATAATGATGTTTGTGGTATAGGTGTGGTGGCCTGAAACATAAACAGAAAAATCTCAATCCTAAATAATTACTATGAGTAAAGTAAAAACAAACTTTTTTTTTAAATTCGTTTTAATTTTAGTAGTACATAACATAAATTATCGGCCGCAATTTTAGTGAGCGTATGGCAAATATAACACAGAGATAATTTTGGTAGCAAACACAACGCACAAACAGAACACTCCAATATAACCTTATCACTATTAGCAAAATATGTATAAATTTTCAATTAAACCGCTATCCGCTTCGTCCGCCTTTGTTCACTACACACAGACACTTTTATTTGCTAAAACCGGTGATCTAAACAGGAATGCAACCTGATTCATTTATTATTGGCGACACTTGAAATGAACTCTGTCCGGACTTCGGTGAAAATGTCAGAATGTTCTGGGCGCTGCGGGCGGCGGCGCAGGGGTGCGGGGGGCCGCAGTTAGCTCATATCGTGGACTGGACAGTTTTTCGTTACAGGCAAATAATATTTTGTTTAGTGTGCAATAATATTGTAATGCCAACAATTTTTATTGTTGCTGGAACCACTCTTTATTGTTATCATTAAAAAGAGTATGTTAGACAACAGAGAACGTATCTAGTTATGTGTAAAAATATTCATAGTAATCAAGAAATTTCGAGTAAGTAATAGGTATTAAAAATCCGCTAACAGGTACGAGAAAATCTAGTACCTATAAATGAATTACATAAGGTGGACCTTAAACAAAGATTTTGTAATACACACTTTTCTTATTGGTGTGTTAAACTAGATGATGGTGAACCGAATTAATAAATATTGTAAACATCGCAATTATTGTAAAGTGTTGTATGCTAAATGCATATTTTACTCTGTTACTATTAGATTGTTACCAAAACGATATCAGAGTTTTAGTGTACTAGAATATTTTAACTAGAATATTCTAATATTGTCCAAAATACGAGTCTATTAAACATGGCTGAAATCTGTTTTCCTACACTAGAATCATAACTACTATACAATCTGGTAATATTGTAAAATATTTTTTTCTCCGATGTTATTGTTTGTGGAGTATCATGAATATCGCTTAAGAAAACAGCCCTTTGACCGCTATGATAAGAATGAAAAGTTAAATATTTGCTTATCTATACATTCACAATTACAAAATATATTATCCAGACATGTTGCACTAGTTACACCTACCCGAGTAGGTTCAAGAAACAAGTTAAATAAATTGAATGATTTAAACAAACACAGCATTCTAACAGTATTACTAGAGGACTCGAGCAAGTTAACATTAAAATCTCCACACACTATAACATGTTTTTGGCCTTTACATACTAACTTCAGCACACTTTCCAATGTAGTTTCAAATGTGCTAAAGTCAGCTGCTGGAGGTCTGTAAACACAAACAATAATATATTATTCTAATTCTACACAGAAAATTTCTATAATTATTTCTATGGAATAATTTACAATATCTTTACGCTCTTTAGATTTCATGCAATTTTAACAATTATCAGGGAACCACCATGAACAGCAGACTTTCTATCAAAAAAACTGACTAATTTAAAGTTAACAAAATCAAATAAAAACTGTCCATGTTTCAGCCAATGTTTAGTAATACACATAACTTCAACATTATTATTACCTAAAAATAAACCTATTTCTAATTCTTTGCTGGAAAAACCCTGAATATTCTGGTGGATAATATTCATAATCAGGCGTTTTTCCGCTGTCTTACAATCTAGTTTAAATGTGGCATGGGGTCCTTGACTTTGTCAGCTGACTGAAAATTAGCTATAACACTACTAAATCTATTTGGCTCAATATTATAGGCCAATAAATCCACTAGGTATACAAATATATCTTTGGCAAAAATACCTTCCGTGGCATCGTTCGTTACCTATTCGGAATGGTGGCCTAGGACTACTTAGAACTACCGCGCTCGTGACGTGAGTCTTCCGGCCTTCTTGGCGTCGGCGGCAGGGGTTGTAGAACTTGTCTCTAAAATTTTATCTTTGGATGGAGACAGGACTACCATACTCTATGCCTCTGACGCTCAGTCGGCCTGGATGGCTCTCAACTCGGGTGCGTCCGTACCCGAAAAACCCTTCCTTCAACGTTGTTGGGACGTCGTGGGCGTCAAGTGGATCTTCAGTTCCCTGATGACAAACGCTGTTGGTGTAGATATAGAGCCAGACTAAATACAGCTTCGAGGCCTGAATGTGGTGTTTGGTTACACGCCCGCCCATCTTCAAATCTTGGCACCCTGCTCGACAATGACTCACTGCGGGTGGCCGTTGCTCTTCGTTTGGGCTGCGATGTATGTCAACCTCATTTGTGTCATCACGCACTGAGCTATTGCCGCTGCGCCGGTAGGTTCCTACGACACCATGCCCTGAACGATATCATCTGCAGGGCATTAAGTGTCGGCAAACATCCACTCCATGCTAGAACCGCCAGGCCTCGCCAGTCGGATGGCAAAAGCCGCTGAGCTGGCGGCCCCACATACACGTCAAAAGTACTCAGCACTCACAAATTATCTGTTCGTCCCAGTAGCCGTAGGGACGTCTGGTTGTTGGTGCGCTGAGGCAAAAACTTTCCTTAGGGAAGTAGGTCGCCGGCAGCAAGAAAGGGGCATTGACCCGCGCTCCGGGTTTTTCCTGGTGCAAAGGCTGTCCATCGCAATTCAACGCGGTAACGCAGCGAGTGTGATGGGCAGCATGAGCACCTTTGCGCCGGGGGTAGCGCGGGGAGGCCTCTTTCAGTAGTTTTTATATTCCTTGTTTTATTTTAGATATATTTAGGGTTCTTAGTTTTAATTTAGTATTATTCATAGATATACTTAGTTCGTAAGTTATTTATTTCTCTTTTTATTGTTTTTTTTCAATGACTCACTTGTTACTGTTAATGTCACCTAAGTAGGTACGTGTGTAAGAAAGAGTATAGTAACGTTAACGTACAACTACAACGTACCTGATTTGAAGAATGTTCCGAAAACGTAGCCAAGAGGCACGCTTGTTATAACGTATATGACTGCGATTACAATAAATCCTTTGCGCAATCCAACGCAGTAACAGCATTTATCCAGTTGCATTATTGATCACTGAAACACAGAACAAAAAGTTCAAGGATTTAAAAGTTTATAGGACTTATTTATTTTCAACGCACTTGCTCGTAATGTGGAACTTATTAAACCGCTGCCGGCAGTCAATGGCACAGCGCGAGCGAGATAGCATTATTATTATTTAGAGATAGAAACACGCGAGTCAATGTACGAAATTGCTCTTGTGAAGCGTCCGTTCTTTAGTCTATAATAATCCTGTGCAAAATGTATAAGTACATATCTTTGATGTCTATTGTACATACGCGTATGTTTCGTGAAGTCAGATTTTTCTGTTCAATGTTACTCACGTTTTCAAAATATTGTCCTGAACTATAGATTATTATATTATTATATAATTCAAAATCAAAATCTTGAAGTGTAAAAAGTCTTATTCTGGTGTAAAAATCTATTTGAAATCTATAATTTTTTATATGTCAAACTTGTCTTCTGAGTTTGACGTTAAACATTAACGTACTAACATAACTGTAAATTTGTCATAATTGAGTTTTTGATGTAATTCTATACCGAATATGACAATGCACAATGTGACAAATTTTCAGACTTCGCCAAATTTTTTGCAGAATTTTGTTATACAGAAAATTATTCATAGAATAATCGAATCGCACATTTTTGTTACAATTAACTCTGTTTCTTCGATTATTCAGTTCAAAGAAACATATTATGTAACTTGATTAAAATTCAGAATATTTATTCAAAGATTTGTAAATAAAATAAAAGACTGACTGTAGAATTATTATTCATTGAATATTATTTGTGCGACACTACAGCAGTGGCGTGCCTAGGGTTTTGGAGTAGGGCAAGCCGAAAGATATGTTTTCGTAATAACTGTCCAATCTTCACTCTTCGGACTCAAATGCATCTGCTAACGTGTCGAGGCGAGCTAATCATAGCGCACTGAGGGCATACTATTACTAGATAGAATATTACAAACATATCAGCAATTGCATACCCCCGGTGGCTTTGATAAAAGCCGTTTAATTTATTTAAGTGAATTTCATTTGTATATACAATATTAACAAATTTACACGATAATAATTTACATACAGTTGTGCTGTGCGGTTAGAACAATCTTTTTGATAGACAAATATCTCGAGCTTGGTTTGTCGCCTTGAACATGTTTTTCTAGAACGCCGTCATATTTTGATAGCAACGATACAAGTTCCAAAAAATTGCCCCTATTTAATGAAGTGTTTGACTCATCGTGTCCTCTAAAAGGAAGTTCTTGCTGTGCTAAATGGCACACAATATCGACTAACCTCTGAAAAACACTACGATTGTTGTCAACACGCATGTTATGATTTGATATTTCTTCTGATAATTGGCGCGACAAAGAGGCCTCGATCCTTTGTTTCCCAAAATTGCTAAAAGAAATCACTGCACACATATGTTTACCGGAATCCATGTGCCTCTTTATCGCTTTAGATAGATTATTTAAATCGTTATAGCCAGAAGTATTCCAAACGTTAATGTCGTTCGAAAAAAATATGCAACACCAGCAATACATCTTATTTGTATGGGAACAACCAACAATCCAATGAGTTTTGTAGACGGCCCTACAGATATTTCTCTGACGCGACTGACTTGACTGAGAAATACACAAGTCGGGTGTTGGTTTTGCCGCGGAAATTATGTCCCGTTTTTCGACAAAGGTCAAAGACTTTACCTTGTTTTGGTTGACTAAAACGTGGACGCATTTCAAACCGTCCCAAGGAACCACTTCTTGATCCATTGTTAACACATATTAAACTAAACGCCACAACAATGAACAAATCCACATTCACTATTTAATCAAATTCACTTAAACAAACTTTCGTTACTTTCGTCTCGACCACTGACTCGGCCCGACTAAATAAGTAATAATACACTTGAAGTCAACGCGAACGCGCGCTCGTGCGAACTTATGCAGCTTACTTCACTCCAAACAAAAGCCAAGCTTAAATCGCCTTATAAAATTGCTATACATACCAACAAATAGTTACATCGTTCTTTGGCGGTTTGTAGGCTGATAGTGCCCAGAGCGGGACGAAAAAGCAAGCACGGTTGCAAGCCAACGAGTGCGAGTACGAGCAGGATAGCTAGAACATCCTACGCCTGATTTCTTTCGCGCGGACGAGGCGCCACGCCGCGGCAAAATTTTGCAACACGCTCGTGCCGCGGTCCGAGGCCGCTGTGGCTTGAATTTAATAATACGGGTTCGTTTGGCGCGCGATTTTAAAATAATCTTTATTGATCTTATCACTACGTAATTTCGGTAAGGCAATTAGTTGCCTTAGGGCAAGCCCGGCTTTTGGGCTTGTATGGGAGTCACGCCACTGCACTACAGTTCACAGAATATGAATTTCAACAATTATTATTTTACAATATTACCTTCCACATACTCGTAGTATTCATTGAAATTGCTAAAAATGGAGTTTAGGTTACTTTAGAGCTGCAACCTCTAAGAAAACGAATCCTTGCTGGAAAAGTGGGCTAGGTTAGGTTAGAACTGCGACCCCCAAGAAAACGAACGGTTGCCAGAAAAGTGGGTTAGGTTAGGTTAGAACTGCGACCCCCAAGAAAACGAACTGTTGCCAGAAAAGTGGGTTAGGTTAGGTTAGAACTGCGACCCCCATAAAAACGAACTTTATCCATAAAAGTGGGTTAGGTTAGGTTAGAACTGCGACCCCTAAGAAAACGAAATGTTGCCAGAAAAGTGGGTTAGGTTAGGTTAGAACTGCGACCCCCAAGAAAACGAACTGTTGCCAGAAAAGTGGGTTAGGTTAGAACGGCAACCCCTAAAAACGAATTCCTTCCAGAGAAGCAAATTGCGTTAAATTAACGACTACATAAATAAAATTCGACTAAATGACTATTCTGTATATTAAATTTTGGTGAACCGTATTTATAAGAAGTGACTTTTCTACAGATCGATGATTCTGTGAAATGAAATTAAATGAAGAAATTGTTCTTGAAACAAAACTAATGTTTTAAATTTTTGGTGAAACATAACTAATCCGAACTAAAATGATTTGAAGTAAATATTCTATGTAAAGATTATTTTGCGATTTGAAATTACTTGAAAAATTTTCTGTGAAACGAAAATCTGCAGAAAAATTGACGGCAAAATAAAGGTAAACCGACTTTATATTTCTTTTACCCCATGGTAGACCTGCGAAGTGTAGATAAGGTAATTTTCCTTGGCCGATAAAGTTATGACGCCAGTAAATAACTAACGAATCTGCCATTTTCGTTAACTTTCTATGGTGGCAATTATTATTGACCGGTACGATTAGCCTATAACAAACTTGCGAATCTTGCGAAGCAAATACGGTAGTTTACTATGGTGGCAACTATTACTCAACCACATAAGTAGACTACAGCAAATTTGCGAATCTGGCACATATGTCAGTTTACTATGGTGGCATTTAATATTTATCTACATTCATAACCTAGCATAATTGCGAAACTGCTCATTCGTTAATCTACTATGGTGGCAAATAGGTATAATCTAACCACAAATGTAGCCATAGCAAATTTGCGAATCGGGCGTATTCGTTACTTTATTATGGTGGCCATTATTACCACACCACATAAGTTAGCCTGTTAAAATTTACGAATTTTGCATTTCCGTGAGTTTGTAATGGTAAATAATTCGTTTGTACCTTTAGAGTAACTTACAAGTAAATATGCGAATCAGGCGTTTTCGCAAGTTTACAATAAAATTATTTTTGTACTGTTTACAAGATTACTTTGAATCGCATTTTTGCTATTTTTTATACCACGTCCGTGGCAATTGTGGAAAGGCGTCCATAAGCTACGATGAGCAGTCACCGTAGCCTTATGAACGCATACAACTTCAGAGTTGTTACATGCACGTTGCCGACCCTTTAACAACCTGTATACTCTTTTTATGAAGAATCGGGAAAACCTCGACCTCGGACTCGTTCCACAGCCGGAACCCGCGGGAGAAAATACCTCTTAAACTGCACAATGCGCGACCATTTAGCTTCTAGTCTAGGGTGTGAGGATGGACACCCTGCCGACGGCGAGCGGTGCGGTGATAGAAGCTGGCCGTTGGTATCATGTCAAACAATTATTCAGAGCATAGCCCATCGTACAAGCAGTAGAACTCACACAAGGAGGTAAAGTCTCTCGTTAGACTTAAATGTTCAATACCGCTTGTGAGTTTGGGACTGTCGACGATTCGTACAGCGCGCCTTTGGACTGAGTCGAAGGGTCTAAGCTGGTATCCACAGGTACTCCTGCCTAAAGGTGACTGCAGTACTCCATAATATATGGGGTCTGACTTGCGATTTATATTATGTACATATAGTAGCAGTCTTTGCCCCGCCGGAGTAAAGTATAGCCTCGCTTTATTGAGCACACTGAGTTTCTTAGATGCCAGCGCAGCCTTCCCTTCCAGGTGGTCACGGAATCGGACGTCACTGGAGATGTCGAGGATCCCAATACTCTCTGATAATTATGGTAAAGGGCTGTGCCTTGGAACTGTGGGACCACAGTAAGTGGGGTTTTCTTAGAGGTAAACGCGCAACCTTGTGGCTTGGTGGGGTTGAATTGGACTCAAATGTCCCGACTCCACACCGAGACTCTGGATAGAGTGCTCTCAAAATCCGACAAAAGCTTTTCAAAGCTTTTCAGCACCTCAGAGCGACGGATTTTGACACGGCCTGTGTAATAGGCATCCCCAGTACTTTCGTCTGGATAGTAATGAATGTCGTCGATAAACAAGATGTAATTGATGCGTAACAAAAACACCATTGGAGATAGCACAGAACTTTGCGGAACGCCAGCGTTAATGTCCATGCTATCGGGGAAGCTTCCGTTTACTACGGTTCGTATGCGTCTGCTGGACAAAAAGCTAGCCATCCAATTGAATAGTCCCTCATGGAATGGTAACTTTGACAGAAGACTCCGATGCCAGACTCGATCGAACGCCTTTGCTGTATCTAGGCTAACTGTCAGTGACTCACCTTGACTCCCTATGGCCGAAGCCCAGCGGTGTGTGAGATACACCAGTCGAGCGACCGTGACGGAAGCCATACTGGCCGTCACTGATCAGATCGAGTTTCTCTAAGTACGGTGTACGAGGTATCTCAGGAGTTTTGCGTTAATTATGCGCTCCATGACCTTAGAGAGAAGAAGGGATGTAATAGCGATAGCCCTGTCATTCGATGGGTCTGATCTATAGCCTTAGTATAGCCCTTTTTAGGCACAAGATGCACAAGGGCCGTCTTCCATGAAGATGGAACATGCCGTTTGTTGCTATAGCCCATGAAAAGACGCGCTGACATGGGACACGACTCAGGAGCACACTGCTAAACACATTCACTGCCAAAAACCCGCTGAGTGGGTTCATTTTGTATTGGGAAAGGGGCGCTTGACACTGAATGTGTTAAGCACAACTTCTGGTATGCTGTCTGGCCCGCTCGACTTATAAACGTTGAAGGATAGCTACTCTCGCCGAATATCCCTCTGATAGAGATTTCTGGCATAGAGTATGCGTACCTCGGGATGGTGGGCGGCACGGCGCTAGCGTTGTCATTCAAGGCCGAATTTGAGGCAAAAAGAGTACCAAGAAGATCGGCTTCCTCTTTTGCACTGTAGGCCAGATCACCATCAGCTTTTCGGAGTGGTGGTAAAGAAGACTGACAAAAATTTCCTTCGGCAGCTTTGGCAAGTGCTCAGAACGCGCGACTCCCAGTGGGGTGCCCGGTAGTTTTTCACTAATCCTGCCAAAGAAATCGTATTTGGCTCTGATAATGGCTTTCTTACTGGACCTCGAGGCAGCATTTAATTTGCGTTTCACATCAGAGTCGTTCGGATCCTTATTAGCTACGGCCTTTGTCCAAGCCCAGGGCTATAACCGCGAAAATCGAAGTTCGCAAATTGCGGGGATTTTTCTCTGTCACTCTAATTACGCCTTCATTGGAGTAAAAGAGAAAGATCCCCGCAATGCGAATTTCGGTTTTCGCGGTAGCCGCTCTGTAGGTAAGCGGCTTGCTTGCGAAATGTAGCTTCTTTACAGGGCTGATTAAACCAAGGACGTCTCTTTGCTCCCGCAGCTATTACCGAATTGGGAATGAAACAATCCATTTTTGTATTGCAGTTGATGCCCAAAAAAAACCCCCACCAGTATAGTCTCGGCGATATTGGCTGCGCAGGATATTCTGGTGTGAATCAGAGCTGCCTACACGGGTACGACACGTAGAATACACGCAGTCCGTCCCAATCTGCTGATTTATACTGCCATACGCTTCGCGAGCTAGTTGGCCGTGGTGGATCGCATGGTGCACGTGTCCGGACGAAACAGTGATAGGATGAACATAATTTTATAAAAAACCCAGAGGCAGTGATCGGATGAACCGAGAAGCGCGTTCACTGAGACGAAATATCCGTCCGGACGTGTGGTCAGCAGAAGGTCCAGTATGCAGTGGGCTTTTATGGTCTCGGTTTTCTCGTGGGAGAAATTACCAAAAGGCGGCAAATTTAAAAAATGTAGGCGCGAAGTGTTATTGTCCCATAGAAAATTTGAATTTCGCGCCTTTTTCTACTGACAAGATTTGCTTGACCAGCTATATATCCCGGCTATACACTTGAACACAAGTTCATGAGACACGCCGGTATATGTATTGTATGTCCGGCAGGATGTCTGCTGTCGCCACCTTGATGCCTATGAAGATAGCTAGGGACCTGTCAGTTCTGTGGGTGTGCGTGGACTACAATAGCCACACTCGCGTCTACGCGTGCCTGTACAGGTCTTACGGTATTTAATACGGTATCCCCCAAAATACCGTATACTTTACGGTATACGGTATTTTGGGGGATTTCAACGCCTACCACATTGATTGGCTTGGGTCCTGATGGTCCGCCGACCACGCAGGAAGGTCTGCTTACGAATTTTCTCTGGCCTATGGACTCTCGCCACTGGTAATTTCTTCCACGAGAAAACCGAGACCATAAAAGCCCACTGCATACTGGACCTTCTGCTGACCACACGTCCGGACGGATATTTCGTCTCAGTGAACGCGCTTCTCGGTTCATCCGATCACTGCCTCTGGGTTTTTTATAAAATTATGTTCATCCTATCACTGTTTCGTCCGGACACGTGCACCATGCGATCCACCACGGCCAACTAGCTCGCGAAGCGTATGGCACTATAAATCAGCAGATTGGGACGGACTGCGTGTATTCTACGTGTCGTACCCGTGTAGGCAGCTCTGATTCACACCAGAATATCCTGCGCAGCCAATATCGCCGAGACTATACTGGTGGGGGTTTTTTTTTGGGCATCAACTGCAATACAAAAATGGATTGTTTCATTCCCAATTCGGTAATAGCTGCGGGAGCAAAGAGACGTCCTTGGTTTAATCAGCCCTGTAAAGAAGCTACATTTCGCAAGCAAGCCGCTTACCTACAGAGCGGCTACCGCGAAAACCGAAATTCGCAAATTGCGGGGATCTTTCTCTTTTACTCCAATGAAGGCGTAATTAGAGTGACAGAGAAAAATCCCCGCAATTTGCGAACTTCGATTTTCGCGGTTATAGCCCTGGGCTTGGACAAAGGCCGTAGCTAATAAGGATCCGAACGACTCTGATGTGAAACGCAAATTAAATGCTGCCTCGAGGTCCAGTAAGAAAGCCATTATCAGAGCCAAATACGATTTCTTTGGCAGGATTAGTGAAAAACTACCGGGCACCCCACTGGGAGTCGCGCGTTCTGAGCACTTGCCAAAGCTGCCGAAGGAAATTTTTGTCAGTCTTCTTTACCACCACTGCGAAAAGCTGATGGTGATCTGGCCTACAGTGCAAAAGAGGAAGCCGATCTTCTTGGTAATCTTTTTGCCTCAAATTCGGCCTTGAATGACAACGCTAGCGCCGTGCCGCCCACCATCCCGAGGTACGCATACTCTATGCCAGAAATCTCTATCAGAGGGATATTCGGCGAGAGTAGCTATCCTTCAACGTTTATAAGTCGAGCGGGCCAGACAGCATACCAGAAGTTGTGCTTAACACATTCAGTGTCAAGCGCCCCTTTCCCAATACAAAATGAACCCACTCAGCGGGTTTTTGGCAGTGAATGTGTTTAGCAGTGTGCTCCTGAGTCGTGTCCCATGTCAGCGCGTCTTTTCATGGGCTATAGCAACAAACGGCATGTTCCATCTTCATGGAAGACGGCCCTTGTGCATCTTGTGCCTAAAAAGGGCTATACTAAGGCTATAGATCAGACCCATCGAATGACAGGGCTATCGCTATTACATCCCTTCTTCTCTCTAAGGTCATGGAGCGCATAATTAACGCAAAACTCCTGAGATACCTCGTACACCGTACTTAGAGAAACTCGATCTGATCAGTGACGGCCAGTATGGCTTCCGTCACGGTCGCTCGACTGGTGTATCTCACACACCGCTGGGCTTCGGCCATAGGGAGTCAAGGTGAGTCACTGACAGTTAGCCTAGATACAGCAAAGGCGTTCGATCGAGTCTGGCATCGGAGTCTTCTGTCAAAGTTACCATTCCATGAGGGACTATTCAATTGGATGGCTAGCTTTTTGTCCAGCAGACGCATACGAACCGTAGTAAACGGAAGCTTCCCCGATAGCATGGACATTAACGCTGGCGTTCCGCAAAGTTCTGTGCTATCTCCAATGGTGTTTTTGTTACGCATCAATTACATCTTGTTTATCGACGACATTCATTACTATCCAGACGAAAGTACTGGGGATGCCTATTACACAGGCCGTGTCAAAATCCGTCGCTCTGAGGTGCTGAAAAGCTTTGAAAAGCTTTTGTCGGATTTTGAGAGCACTCTATCCAGAGTCTCGGTGTGGAGTCGGGACATTTGAGTCCAATTCAACCCCACCAAGCCACAAGGTTGCGCGTTTACCTCTAAGAAAACCCCACTTACTGTGGTCCCACAGTTCCAAGGCACAGCCCTTTACCATAATTATCAGAGAGTATTGGGATCCTCGACATCTCCAGTGACGTCCGATTCCGTGACCACCTGGAAGGGAAGGCTGCGCTGGCATCTAAGAAACTCAGTGTGCTCAATAAAGCGAGGCTATACTTTACTCCGGCGGGGCAAAGACTGCTACTATATGTACATAATATAAATCGCAAGTCAGACCCCATATATTATGGAGTACTGCAGTCACCTTTAGGCAGGAGTACCTGTGGATACCAGCTTAGACCCTTCGACTCAGTCCAAAGGCGCGCTGTACGAATCGTCGACAGTCCCAAACTCACAAGCGGTATTGAACATTTAAGTCTAACGAGAGACTTTACCTCCTTGTGTGAGTTCTACTGCTTGTACGATGGGCTATGCTCTGAATAATTGTTTGACATGATACCAACGGCCAGCTTCTATCACCGCACCGCTCGCCGTCGGCAGGGTGTCCATCCTCACACCCTAGACTAGAAGCTAAATGGTCGCGCATTGTGCAGTTTAAGAGGTATTTTCTCCCGCGGGTTCCGGCTGTGGAACGAGTCCGAGGTCGAGGTTTTCCCGATTCTTCATAAAAAGATTTTCTTGACCAGCTATACTTAATAAGTATGCAATGTCTGCCGGGCAGGATATCTGCGTCTCCGTAAGAAACACGATGGTCGGCTGCGCAGACGATGGTGGTGATGGACTGGGATGGACATAATTATATAAGGCCTTGTCAAGTAGGTAATGGCACAGATTATATAATAGTTCTTACGAACAGATACTTATCTCTCAAAGAAAACGCAAATACCTACCGTTTTGATACCTACACAAAAATACAATGGACTGACCTTCAGTGCGCCGCTCCCCGCACCGCGCGCACCGGCACAACGCTAGGGTTGCCGACGCGACGCTTAGAAATTTTAATACGTGTGAAGACCGGTGTCTAATTCGATTGATCAAACTAACATTAGAACTTGCCACAAAGTATATAACAGCATAGCGTTAAATAACTACATTTAAGCAAGTGAAGTTGCAATAATTTATAATATTCCGTTTATGCGTTAACCTAACCTAGGTTAGTGTTTGCGAAATACTCATTTTAAAAGGTCATATGTCCCTGCAGTGACCGCAGAGTTTACGCCGTTTTATAAACCACGCAATGAACCCAGCAAGAATTAGTTTTGAAACTTCATGTAATTTAAAACCAGATATACATAGATTAATGTTACACAATAAAGAAAAATAATATAGTACCCATGATTACATGTAATTCATTATAAGATAACCAGAGCATAAATGAGTACCTATTTTCCGGTGTAAAATTAAGATCTTACTGTCGATAAAATGATCATTTACCAAGTTAGCTACCTATTTCAAATAGATATCTAACTATAGGTACATTTGTCGTAATAAACACTACATGTTTAATTTAAGTAATTCAATAGTACCTACGTAGCTTGTAACTATCGTAAAAATTGTCAGTGTTGCACGCGGTAACGTGCGTACGTGAGCGCGTGTGGCAACCAACTGGCTTGCTTTTCTACCGTGAACGGGAACAGAATCGTAGGTATAAATCCGAGCTCGCGCGGAGAGTTCCATAGGCCTGGTAATGGTTATAAAGTCTGACAAAAAAGAGTAGAAATTAAAAAGTGGCAACACTGTCTGGTCTCGTTTTTCTTAGATTGATTTGAAAAGGACGATATTTATACAGTATTGCCACTTTTTAATTTCTACTCTTTTTTGCCAGACTATAAGAGTTTCATTAAGTATACAAAATATTCTTGTGGAAATCAAAAATAAGTACAGATTCGCAACTCAATTTCTGAATACAAATGAATAGGAAGCATTCACATACACCAGAGTAAACACACGAAACTGTCATTTTCGTAACTTTACCTCGGTTCAAAATGTTTTAAACGGATTTCGTGAGTTCACTATGGCGAAAAATCTTATCTTTTTTTTTGCTATCTATGGAGATGCAAAATTGCGAAGGTGCTGTAATTTCCAATTCCAATAAAATATTGCATATCTAACAAATTGATCATGTAATACATGCATTTTGAAAACACTATGTGTACTACTATACTATATCAATATTTACTTTATCAATACAACTGCAACTACTACATTAAAAAAAAAACAAAAAAAAAATTGAGAGCTTCAAATCGCTCTCCTCAAAAATGTGTTTTTTACAGTTATGTTAGTTTAGCATGGGGGCGACTTAAATTCATATTCGGAAAACGTCTTGTATGGAGGTTTCAATTTCTAGTGAACTAAGAGAAGAATAAGGTAGAGGTTTCCTCTCGGATTTTTCATGCAGTTCAAAGAATATAATACTCAACTCACTAGGAGAAGAACTCGGAGTAATTAACAAGTTGGTTATATGTTATATCCTCTAAGGAGAAGAACGATAACTCGATACAAAAAAGTGTCCCTTTCAAAAGTTCGTTTAAAATACTACTAGCGCTCTGATGGGATAGCATTGTAACTAGAATTGACAACCCAAGCCGAGCCCAAACTTGGTATGTTTTGAAAATTATTTTAATTTTAATTGAATGCAAGTGACGGAAATATAATAATGTGATATATTTTTAGAACCGGCTCAAAATGCCCTTTCATTTAATAGCACACAATGTAGGTTTATGAACATTTTATTTTATTTTTCCATACAAAAAAAAGATGACGTCATAACTCCTTTCCGTTTTTTTTTTGGTGCTACGGGTCAAATTTATTCAAATGGCCTAAAGATTAATCGTGCCGATTTTCATACCTTTAACATCATTTGCAGCTGATTTTGGTCAACCGCTACTACTACTAGTCTGCCGTGTCACGCACATCTCATGTAGGTAACTTTAAAAGTTGAGTTTCGAGATAATTACGTTTAAAGTTTTAAAGATTCAAGTGCTGTTATCGTTGACGGTTCATCGTATTTTTTTTTATTTTTTCTAATCTTTATGTAGGAAATATGGGCAAAAAAAAATATTTCGCATAATTGAATAGTTTTATATTTATTCGAATTAAATGGTTCCGCATGATCAACTCTTCCATACTATTGTGGTCACACGAAGTCATGTAAGTCAAGTTACATGACATACGCGTGATCAGACGTGGCACGTATTACATTACCAACCTGATTCAAGTCTTCGTCGAACTCAAATTTGTCAACAATTTAACTGATCCTTTTGTGTTACGCATAAAATGTCATGAATTGTGCTTGAGTTTAGTAAAAGGTACCACTTTGTCGATTGTTGATAAGGTTCCAAATGAATCTTTATGACATTACATTATTACATTATAATTTATATTAGTTACTGTTGCACTTATTACGCACCGTTTCAAATGTCATAACATACTAATTTTATTGAATATTGCTGCACGGGGCGTTGGAGTAGGTAGATAATAAAACCAATAAGCAGAAAGGATAATTCCGCTTGCGCATAAACCATACCGTATTTACTAGATAAAATGTGCCTAACTCCGGTAACTTAAGAAACGTTGGTGATATTTTGATTGCGTCAGTCATGCATAATTATATCATGCAACTCAAGTTAACTGAGTTGTGTCTGACGCCATCGGCAAAAAAATTAAGTTACATGAGTTAGTCATATGCTTTTCTCAGTAAATAATGAAGATTTTCAAAATTTTCTTTTAGTAGATATTATATATTTAATGCTTTTTAAGACGATTTAGACTGGTTATCCGTAACTCATGTAACTCAAGTTAACGGAGTTTAGCGTGACACGGCAGTAGTTCAGTCTTGATTTTTAACAGGTTGTAATTTTAACACAAATTGTAAAATGTCTCTCTGACAAAAACTATTGCAAGTAGGTTATTTATTTTTCTCAAACATGATACACTAGGTACAGCCAGGGTTCAGTATCAGCTCTATCTTGGGTACTACTTTCCTAAGTACTCATCAAGAAGTCGGATGACCAAAACATCGTGTGCTTCTGTTGTATAAAACCCGAGCTCCACTAGGTACTACCAGGGTTCATTTGACAGGCTTTTCGTCACGTCGCTTCGCCACCATCACGAAACCACTGCTCGTGTCCGTTCCGTTAGCCCGGCGCTGATGTTATTGTAATAACTTTTGCTTTAAATAAAAAATAATTTGTATTTAATAGCTATTCTATTCAGGTTGCAGACCAATGCTATTGACGCCTGTGTGTCAAACATCAAACATACTGACTCAATCATCAGACTCTGGATACCATCTATGACCAAACAAAACACTCGTCAAGACGAAGCAATCGAGCGCAATCCTGATTAAGTTTGGTTCTGTGGTGAACATCTTCTGCCTTCATCATAGAACTCTGGATGCCATAATCAGACCCTGACTACCATTGAAGACCAAACTACTCGTCAAAACGAGCCAAACTCGACATAGTAGGGTACCTATAGTTGTGTTACATTGTTCCGCTGACCACCTTCTGACTCCATCATCAGATCCTGAATATAATGTAGAATCAAAATACTCATCTAAACCAATTAAACAAGCCATACTTGAGGGGGTTACGTCGTTTTACTACAGAGTTTACATAGCCACTTTCCAGCTTCATCATCAGATCAGCTTCATGTCATAATAATATTGTGTCCAATATTGTCACCTTCTATTCATCGGAAACCGGAAAGTGGGTCTTTAACTTGCATGATTTGACCTGTACAAACATACATAGGGGCTGTCCATAAATTACGTCTTCGATTTTTGACGAGTTTTGACCCCCCCCCCGCCCCCCCCCCCCCTATAATCATCCAACAGTCATGCTTCATAAGCCCCCATTTCCTCCTACTTCATGCTACCGTCATCCGATGTCCAGACCCCCCCCCCCCTAATTTGAAATGACGTAATTTATGAATAGCCCCATAGTTACTTATACATTTCAAGTTATTTCTTGTCATGTGTAATTTATTATGCTGATTGCTGACAAACACGAACTGCACGTCAACGGAGAATTATAGGATAGCACCCTTCAGGTACGGAGCCAAGGTAAGCTTTTTGTCAAAATTCAATTATTTTGATACTAGTTTTTATCGTTGACTGTACTTTTCTTTCCACAGTCAACTAATACTCAACGAGACAATTCTAACAACCCTAAACACAATTACGTTGTGTTATTTTATCACCGAGTTCCTATGGCCACCTCCTGTCTCCATCATCAGATCAGCTCGATGGTACCATAATATTGCATTGTCATCCGACTTACATATTTATGTATGCAAAAATTAAGCTTCATTGGAAGTCGGAAAGTGGGTCAAATTTAGCTTGCAAGATTTGACCCGTACAAACATAGTTAACTACAAATTTACAATGTACATTGCAAGTAAAAAAATAATAATAATAATAACGTCCGGTTTTTTACCCCATAGCTCAGTTCTTAGTCCATCGCTTTCACCCAATAACCTAGTTCATTTTAGATTCCATCAACTCTCAATAGTCCTTACACCCTGGCGGGTGCTGCCTCTGCGTGCGTCCCATGACACGGGCAAGGGCAGCCTCCGCTCGGTGTACCCCTTACATTTCATTAAAGTGTCAAAAGGGCCTCTACGTGTTGGCTTCGGCTCCGCGCACGCCTCCCAAAGGTCCGGAACACCATTGTTCCGTGATGGGAAAGACATTACGATAAGTCTGTTGTGGATGGTATCATCAGGAAAAAGCGGAATAGTATGGTCAACACTATGTTGTATGCGGCACGATCCTCTGAACCGATTAAGAAATATAAAGCGAGCATAACTTATGTTGGCAAGTTGTCTGATGCAATTTACAACATTTTGAAGTCTAACGACATTCCTGTGGCCTTTAAGACAAATAATACTTTGCACTCGAAGCTTTGCAATGGCAAAGATAAGATCGAGAATGGGAAAAAGTCTGGAGTTTATAAGCTTACCTGTGACGATTGCAATAAAGTGTATGTGGGGCAAACGGGCCGTAGTTTCACTACTAGGTATAAAGAGCATGTTGCGTCGTATAGACATAACCATCCAGAGAAGTCCAATTTTGCAAAGCACTTATTAGATACAGGTCACACTTTATCTGAGAATCATTCTTTTGATATTTTACATGTTTGCGAAAAGGGATTGCGTTTGGGTGTTCTGGAACAACTGGAAATAATTAGGTACAACAATAGGGGCATGATTCTTAACGAACAATTGAATGTTGCGTCATCGCCGTTATTACGAATTTTTCCATCTCACTCACACTTGCACGGTAGGGGGAGTGGTCAAGGTATAAATATGGCCGACCATTCTAGACAGGTCATTCCGTTGCCGGGCGTCAGACCGTCAACAACTCCTGAGGATGCCTCGTAGAGAGGCGAAACACGTGTCGAGGTTTATTCTTTTGGTGGTGGTTATATTTATTTGCGTATTTATTTTTGCGGTGGGAGGGTGGGAATATTAATTGCATGTAAAAATACGCAAGTAAGTATAACGGGTTAGCACTGATTGACTAGCACGTTATCTTTTCGCGGATTAGCAAAGTAATATTTTGGTTTTAATTAGTATGGATTTCCGCAAAGTAACGCCTGATTCTATTCACTATAATAATAAGTAATAATTCTGGGAGGAAAACTCATTTATTGTAAAATAAGTGTTATAAAATGAATACAAAGCTAGTTATTAATTTCGTTTAGTAGTACCACTGTATATATATTGTATGTAAATAAATGTTTTTTGACCTATTTAGGTAAAGGCATACAAAACTAAAATTAAGTACAACTAAAAACTAAAGCTAAAAACTAAAAATATGTATCAAAACTTTGCGCCCTTGGTAAGGTGCCCATCACGCAGGCAGCGTTCCCGCGCTGGATTGCTATGGCCAATCTTTGCGCGAGAAAGCTGCCCGCGCGAGGGTCACCTGTGGCCTGCCTTAGGCGTTTGCTGAGCTCCTTGTGGAGCCCCCGAGCCCCCCTACCCCACGGACCTAGTGTCTCTACGCCGAAGGCTACAAATTCGTAGTGTGCGCCGAGACAACTATATTTATTAACCTTGGAACGTTCTCGGACGTCAGCCGCCGCCCCGGCCTGTTTACTGGTGGCTGAAATGTAGGACGCCGCCAGCGTGTCTGCGCAGGTGGCGTCCCACACCAGCGCGCGGCCCAACCGCCAGGGGATCAACGACATCCCGTCGGGGCGCTTGCCGTCATCCCTTGCGATCTGGGGCTCCAGAGCCGCAGGGACGTCGGCGCTGACGAGCGCTCTCCTCAGGATGTCGTTAAGCGCGGCATGACGGGATAGGCGGCCGGCGCCCGAGAAGCAGGCGAGTCCGTGGTGGCCAAGGCGATTAACAGGGGCCCCACAAGATGAGAATCTCGTGAAGGCCGAGAAGGACAAGTCCAGCAAGTACCTAGACTTAGCTCATAAGATTACCGCCATGTGGGATGTTGACTCGACGATCATTGTTCCGATAGTCGTGTCAGCGAACGGTCTCATAGCGAAGAGTCTCGACCAACACCTAGAGAGACTCTCGCTGGGTGGTTGGATCAAGGGTCAGACGCAGAAGGCGGTAATTTTGGACACGGTGCGTATAGTACGTCGGTTCCTCACTCTGCGTCGCTGACCACCGGCAGCTTGGGCCCTGCCCCGCTGCCGGCGGCACCCTAGGTTAGGTTTTTTATAATGTGTTTATATGTATTTTTTATTGTTTTGTAAGTGTTTTTATATTTTACTTTTATATTCATATTATAAAAATACCTAACTCAAGACGAAAAATAAATAAAGAGAATAATAATAATAATGACATTAAAGCTCTGCAAAGGGCCTCTACGTGTTGGATCTATATCCCCACGCAAGCCTATCAAAAGACCGGGATTTATAGGCCCGTGATATCTAAGGAGATAAAATAAGAGCTATAAGCTCCAGGGGTGGAAGTGAAATATAGGCGTAGGGATGTGACGACCCCATCGCCCGCTGGTTTTACCAGTGCAATCAGTCAACGCAGGGCAGCTTGTGGCGAGCTGTTGGGGATTAGCGACCTCACGTACCCGAGTGCTCCTGGGGAGTTCTGTTACCCGCAAGGAGGGTGGGTGGGACAGGATTCTCTGCCTCTGGATTGCCTTTGCCGGCCGGCCAGAGTGGAGTCGTTAGAGCTATAAGCTCCAGGGGTGGAAGTGAAACATGCATAAGACGCGAGTTGGCACAGTGGCTGTTAACAGCCACTGGGTAGAAAGCGGCGCACACCTCTCGACACCCCTGAGCCGCTCACACCGGTGTTGCCCTTGAGCCATCCTAGATGTCGCTTTTTGTGGGGGCCCATCTTGTGAGGGCGAGTCACCGTCTGGCGGAAATAAAATTGCATACCGTTTTATTAGGCAGGCGTCCGGTTTTTTACCCCATAGCTCAGTACTTAGTCCATCGCTTTCACCCAATAACCTAGTTCATTTTAGATTCCATCAACTCTCAATAGCCCTTACACCCTGGCGGGTGCTGCCTCTGCGTGCGTCCCATGACACGGGCAAGGGCAGCATCCGCTCGGTGTACCCCTTACATTTCATTAAAGTGTCAAAAGGGCCTCTACGTGTTGGCTTCGGCTCCGCGCACGCCTCCCAAAGGTCCGGAACACCATTGTTCCGTGATGGGAAAGACATACAAATAATAAAATAAGAGCTATAAGCTCCAGGGGTGGAAGTGAAATATGCATAAGACGCGAGTTGGCACAGTGGCTGTTAACAGCCACTGGGTAGAAAGCGGCGCACACCTCTCGACACCCCTGAGCCGCTCACACCGGTGTTGCCCTTGAGCCATCCTAGATGTCGCTTTTTGTGGGGCCCATCTTGTGATGGCGAGTCACTGTCTGCCGGAAATAAAATTGCATACCGTTTTATTAGGCAGGCGTCCGGTTTTTTACCCCATAGCTCAGTACTTAGTCCATCGCTTTCACCCAATAACCTAGTTCATTTTAGATACCATCAACTCTCAATAGTCCGTACACCCTGGCGGGTGCTGCCTCTGCGTGCGTCCCATGACACGGGTAAGGGCAGCCTCCGCTCGGTGTACCCCTTACATTTCATTAAAGTGTCAAAAGGGCCTCTACGTGTTGGCTTCGGCTCCGCGCACGCCTCCCAAAGGTCCGGAACACCATTGTTCCGTGATGGGAAAGACATATAATAAAATAATAATAAAAGCTTGTAATAAGTCATACTTTGTAAATTAAATAGCAATCATCATTTTTTTTATGGTCGTAATCATTTTTAACAAGGAAACTGGAAAACGTCATTCTTCCGGAGTTTGATTAGGTCTGGCTAAATGTATTAACACTAGTGGCTCTGTGAGCTGTAGACCTCGCGAGCAGAGCTTTAAATTACATGGTGCTAAGAGCTTTAAATATAGTAAATAAAAAAAACAATACGAAATTTAAGTGTAAAAAAATAAAAAAAAGTTACTTATATCCCAGCATACAAATACTGGGGATCGAACCCAGACTCTCTGTGCAAACAAAAAAAGCGAACGTTTACAAACTTTTGACGACCGGTCTGGTCTAGTGGATAGTGACCCTGTCTGCTAAGCCGATGGTCCTGGGTTCGAATCCCAGTAAGGGCATTTATTTGTGTGATGAACACTAATATTTGTTCCTGAGTCATGGTTGTTTTCTATGTATATAAGTATGTATTTATCTATACAAGTATGTATATCGTCGCCTAGTACCCATAGTACAAGCTTTGCTTAGTTTGGGGCTAGGTTTGATCTGTGTAAGATGTCCCCTAATATTTATTTATTTATTTATTTATTATTTATAACTGAGCCAAATAATTCCTAGATAAGCTGACGAAATTTAGCTACGCATTGTCAAGTTAAAATTAGTTAAAATTAAATATATCAATACCTCCGAAACCAGCGAAATAAGTTTTCTGAATTTTTGGCCATTTAATCTAGAAACATATCTCAAAAAGAAAAAAATCTTATGATATCGATACGACTATTTGTTTAGGCGCGAGGTATCACGACTCAGCCATTTTTAAAAATTTCCAAAAACTGGATTGACATAAATATTTTATTTAATCATAGAATTTGGTCACAAAATTTCACGAGAATCGGTTGAGAATTGTGACCTGTTGTAGAGGAGAACATCCGGACGGACATACGAAAGCAAAATGCCCGAGTCAAAACGTAGACCTTCGCTACGCTTCGGTCAATTATAATAATGTCATTGCTATATTTAAATAGCCTGTTTAACGCTGATTCTAACGATATGTGATTTAATATATTTTCAAATATAGAAAAGCTTAAATCGACGATTTTGTAAAATTCTGTTTATCTGCGCTGACCTCCCATCGGGGCCCCGCCACGTGACTGCTTTTGCGCAATAAAATACGCAGAGGAAGGCCCAGTACGTCTACCATCAGTTTTGACATTGACATATACGCTCACGTCTACGTAAGTTACTTTCTATGCATCTCGCTCGTACTCGCATATTAGTGCAAGCGAGATGTACAGAAAGTAAATTAGGTAGACGTGAGCGTTAAGTCAATGTTAAAACTGATGGTAGACGTATAGGCTCACATATCTCAGCCAAATACAAGATAGAGTTTCTGTCGTGTCGTACAAGGGAGTTAAAAGGCTGGCCCAGCAAAGAGAAGAGTGGCGATTACTCCACCGACAAGAGCATAGCTCTTAAATATTGATGATGATGAAATACGCGGCGCCATTTGACTACTTTTCGCGTTTTCGCTGGCGCCACTTGAAGGGTTAAATTGTGGGTCTGTCGTCCACTTTCGTCTTACATTACTTCCAAATATTACATTAGGTAGGTACTTCTAAATATCATAATGTCTACTATCACACAAGGACTAGGTAGGTATGTCACTATTTTCATTAATTTTATGACTTATCCGTGTAATATCAGATGATCAGATTTTTTAATCTGTTTTATTAATTAATTAAAAATTGATTTCGTGCATCTTAATTTGATAATTTTTGAACGCACGTGAATCATCGATTATTTAGCACGACGTTCGACGGAATCAATAAATTCGGATTCCGTAAGGAAGTGTTCAGAATGATATCCTAAATCTAATAGTAGGTACAGTCGCCATCAGATATATCGGAGCGGCCAAGGTGCTCACAAATATCGGAACACGCCTCTATTGTCAGGGCGTTAGAGCGCGTGTTCAGATATTGTGAACACCTTGGCCGCTCCGATATATCTGATGGCGACTGTACATTATGATATAAGTATGCTATGTAGTTGCCAGTCGTCATTACACACGAGGCAATATTGTGCGCGCGAGCTGGAATCGAGCGCGAAATAAGAAAGCCGATTGCACACGAGTTTCATACGACGTTTTCCAACGCACTTGCGAGGAAAAAAAACAAAACTTAAGTAAAGCCTGACAACAGTTTATTTAACCCTGAGATAGTGTCGCTGCAAACAGCTTACGTATGGCAATAATGTGCGTACGTCATGTATAGTCGGGGTAGTGGGCATTGGCTTCATGTTGATACTCGTATAATGTCAAAACATTGCTTACAGAGAATTCGGTTCTTTCAATTTACCTATTCGTCAAAATCTGATTCTAAATATTCAATATTTATACATATATTCTTCGTTTTCTGACTCTGACGAAGTCTGATTTTCATCAGATGTTGTGTCGCTTTCAGGACCACCAACCTCGATTATAAAACGTTCAGTCTCCAATTCGATTATAGGATTTTTATCGTTGATCTACATAAACCTTAAATGAAATATTAAAGTTTAAACCAAACAACTAACCAGTTCAATAAAATCGCACTATAAAATGTCAATACCGGTCATGTCAACAACCAACTTCAAAACATTGTTTATTGGAATGCTATGTAATCCTTCGTCTTTTTTAAGCTGTATGTATTTGATTGCATTCACTACAATTTTTTTCGCATCTTTGGTAATTTTTTTGGCATTTTTGTAATGAAACCGTTTATATTTGAATATATTCGTAGATATTTTCCGTTTGTTTACATCGGTGACATTCGATGACATCCAACGTTCGTTGTCAAACAGTACTTGTTGCCAGTAAAAGAAATTAGTACCATTGAAAATCCGCAAAATGGCGAGGGTCAAATAAACTGTTGTCAGGCTTTATATATCAAACAAATTTTAATTGTTAAAACCTGACCTCAGACCAGTCAGACCACCTGACAGATGACGTTACTTTAACAAAACGTATAATAGTAACAGAACCTGCGGGCTCAGCACGGTTCCATTTTTATCGACTATCCCTATGCGCGTTCCTTTCGCACTTACATACTTGTTAGAACGTGACAGGCATGGTGACAAGGGATAAAAACGCGACCGTGCTAAGCCGCCTGTTGTAGGTAGTTCCACAAAGTAAGATATTTTAATAAACCAGTTGTCATCTGAGCTCGGTGTTTGATTTACTACATGGTGACAGCGGTGGGATACGAACCCACGCCCTTTCGGACTGGTGATTTATTAAGATGGTACGATGGTAGATTTATTAAGTTACAGAAATACACCGCGTGGAAACATGAACCTATGTTTCCACCCGCGCAATTGTTAATGGGTCGAAGGTTAAATTGCAGGCTGCCCGTTCATCATAATTTGTTAGAACCGGTCAATATGAACTTGCGGTGTCATAAGGCACTAATTGAACAACAAAATAAAACAAAAACAAACTATGACAAACGTTGTAGGCATCTTGCAAAATTAAATGTTGGCGATGACGTAATAATAATGGACCACACTATTACAATTAATAAAATGAGAGAGAAAATTGTAAAAACATGTAGTACTCCTCGGTCATACATTAATAAAGAATCGGAGAGGTATGGAATACCGTCGTAATCGCAGACATTTAATTAAGTGCGAACCGGTTGGGCCACCGCCACCGCCACCGCCACCGACCACACAGCCGCCGGGACAGGGTTCGAGTCCGTTCGATGTAAAGTGTGCTCCTGCTGTCGAGCAGGCTCCGAACCGAACCCGTCTACGAGCGTTACTATCCAGACTACTCAGCCAAACGAGCCCACACTGACTCGTAACAGAGCTCGCAAAATGGGCATTGATATCAATAGTTTGTTTTAGGTACTTATACCAACTTACTTGTACTCATTTAAATAACTTAGATAAGTATATGTATAGTCTATAGGTATTATAGTTGGTCAAACCAAATTTGGCAGTAAAATATATTATATAGTGTAAGTCAACCTACGCTACTTTTATCTATAGTTTTTTTTATTATTCTCTCTTCTCTTGTTTGATTTTTTTTTTCAACATCAAGGAGGAAAGTAATTGTGTAATTCTTCTTAAGTTTACTTTAGTTATATATACCTACCTTATTTAGTATGCATGCTTATTATTTTTAAGGGAAAGATGTTGTAGGTAGTTCCACAAAGTAAGATATCTACCCGTTATTATTTTAACCAGTAAATAAACCAGTTGTCATCTGAGCTCGGTGTTTGATTTACTACAGAACCAGTGTCGTATAGATACCAGAGCACAGATTATAGTAGTTCTTATGAACAGATACTTTAGGCGGCAAATTTAAAAATTGTAGGCGCGAGGGGATATCGTCCTATAGAAAATTTGAATTTAGCGCCTTTTTCTGCTGACAAGATTTGCTTGACCAAGTATACCTACCGTTTTGATACCTACATAAAAATACAATGGAGTGACCATGGTATAATAATATACTCCGCCTGGTACTCTATTCCGAGATTCGCGTATGACCTAACTGACACGGGCCTACGTCATCATGCTGTTTACAGGTTCTCAAACTTTAAAATGTGGGAGAATTTTAACCAACGGTGAAAATTATTTTAACGGCATTAAGTTTAAGTTCTTCAAGTAGAAACATAGTAAAATAAAACAAATCTAATGTATTAAATTAAACTTTATTTATCTATACAAGACAAACGTTTGAAAAACTAATTCACAGTTACACATTAATTACCAAGCTTACGACGTGAAAAGTTTGGAAAACACTGCGACTGCTGACACTGAGCGAGAAGGAAATAACAATTAACACGCGTTCGACAAGGATGACGGTCAGGGCATGAAGTTATCTAGATCCGAATTGTCAAATGTGACAGCGCTATTCTGTGTTGTCAGTAATGTAAACAGAATTACCCGAACGTCTGAAATTTCTTTCGTGAATCGGAAGATATTGCTAACGAATAATTAAAAATGACGTGTTATTGTAAAATTTAAGATAAAATACATATAAATGAAAATTATAAAATCATAAAGAAATATTTTAACTTGTAAACCATAGCTATAATGTACCCATGTAACATGTTATGTTGAAATAAAGTGGCAATGTTATTGTGACGTAGGCCCGTGTCACTCTGGGAATAGAAGACCATGTTTTATTAGACCATGGGAGTGACCTGCAGCGCGCCGCTCCCCGCACCGCGCGCACCGGCACAACACTTGGGTTTCTGACGCTTAGAAATGATAAATAAATACCTACTTAAACAGTGGAATGAAATAAAAGGAGAGCTACTTGAATTATACCTAATATTCCGTTTATGCATGAGTGTTTGCGAAATACTATTTAAAAGTTCATATGTCCCTGCAGTAACCGCAGTGTTTACACCGTTTTATAAACCGCGCAATGATCCCAGCAAGACTTAGTTTTAAAACTTCGTGTAATTTAAAACCAAATATAAATAAAGAAAAATAATAGAGAACCCATGAATACAGGTCATTAATTATAAGTTAACCAGTGCATAAATGAGTTGGTACTTTCTGGTGTAAAGTTAACTTACTGTCGTTAAAATAAACATTTACCAAAATAACCTAAAAATTAGCTACATATTTCAAATACATAGATATCTAACTATACATTTGTCGTAATAAACATTATATGTTTAATTAATAATTAAACATTATATGTTTAATTATTTTATAATATTTTATTATGTAATTAGTTTTAAATGTTTTAATCACATATGGATTCACATTCTGGAATAAATTAATTTCATTCATTCATTCATTCATTCATTAAAGAAATTCAATAGTACCTACGTAGCTTGTATAGTTAACTGTAAAAATATGGGTGTACAAATCGGGTGTCCTTCTGAATCCCTAACAACGTTTGTCCTAAAGTCACTTGCCTTAACTGGTTTGTCCTAATGAGCACATGCCCTAACGATCAATTGTCATAACAATTATTTTCCATAATGTAATGGTTAGCCTCAGACTCATTTGTCCTAAGCATTTGTACCATAACTATCAAGATCCCTAATATTTTTTACCATATTCTTCGAAATCCCTAACAATGTTTCGCATAAAATAGCACGCTCTAACTCTTTTGACCTAATGGCTATAATGATCACTTGTCATGTCAACAGTTAATTTTCCTATTGATCAATTATCATAACAATTACTTTCCATAATGAATGGTAACGAACTGTTAGTAGTAGGATATTGGGACTTTTGGCCCCCATTTTGGAACTCGTTTCGCTACGCTTCGCTTCGCTACACTCGTTCCAAAGGGTCCAAATCGTCCCAATATCCTAGCTACAACAGTGGGGCAGATTCCGAAGTGAAGTACTCGTAGAATGCCATTATCCTAGCTACAACAGTGGAGTAGAATCCAATTGCATATTTAGGATGGTTCCTAATACGTATCCATAATCGTCTACAGTTTTTGTGTTGTTGATGATCCGATGTGGGGTAGAATCCAAAGTTGATTTTGAATATAAAATCCAAATTGCATTACAAGTCGTTAAAGTCATCGTTTAGGTTTCGCTTAAGTTGATTATTAATTTTTTTTTTTTTTTAAAGTGCAAAAGGCTTAACACAACGGGTACTAGCTAGCATTGTACCCACCAGATCTTGTTCTGATTCGAACAGGATCTCGTAACGCACCATCATTGCCCAGATTTGCAACGGGTAGAGATTTGCCGGGCTAGGTTTATTACGGTGTTTGTCACAGTATCACATCGCAGAATTGGCCAGAAACTTTGATGTGAACGTGGATCGGTTACCCATACTATCAACCGCTATAGCATGGATAAACCGTTGTATAGTACAGTACCTGCCCTGCCCAAGGTAGGGTTATTAAAACCAAGCAGGATACTGTATACGCTACCGCGTGTTTGTGTTTAACCGCCACCGCGTTGAAGTGTGTCGTGCATACATGCCCTGCCCAAGGTAGGGTTATTAAAACCAAGCATGATATGCACACGCCACCGCGTTACCAAACCAATCTCGCAAGGTTGGCCAGACCTCACAACATTGAGATGGTAAGAGTCACCGTGAACTAGCGGTTGTAATAGCCACGGATTCTCCGAGAGCTATATCAATGTTATTTGTATTTATACAAACGATTCAAAAAACTTTAAAAGCGCGATGCAGACCCAAGCACCCTATTGGTCAATACCTATGACGTCCTATGACGTAAATGTGACGATTGAATTCAGTTTTGTTAGAGAACATATCAGTTTAAATCTTAGTCTAATCATATTAAAGTTTAAAATATATTATTCATTTATAAAACTACGTAAACTTCGTTGCATGATGCTAAATAGTCAAATCATAAAATTTGGTTAATGCAAAATTAGTCTTACTTATTGAAAAATAAAGTTACATTTTATTTTAGTCATAAGTTTCATAGGTATATGTGAATACACGGTGAAATACAGTACGGGTGAATTAACACTCGAAACCGTGTTCGTTAATCGTAAATAGTCGAAGCTTCCGTCCTTCTTTTACTTCAAGCTTGGCAAGCAATAAACAAGAGACAAAGCATGGGATACGATAGAGTCAAGCGTGTGTTGATATTTAATTAAACAGATCAAAGAACAAAATAAACAGACTGGTTACTGTTTCAACCTTTGTAGGGTAAACCTCAGAAATGTTTCTACACTTTTAAAGTATGATTTCCAATTAACTCTAATTACATTGACATTTGATTAAGCTATAATTTTAATGTCTGAAAACCTTTAGCAAAATATAATACTAATTTACCTAACTAGGAAAATTACCTCGATAAACATGATTTGTAAATAAAACTCGTACTGAATTAGTTCATTATTTTCCATATAGGAACAATAGTTTAAAAATATTTTCAACGTAACAATAACAATTAGTACCTACACATGACGCCTCTGTATCGTTACTCACGCTATAACGGATCACATTTCAATTCGAAGTATTCGAGCATTGTTTTATTTATTTTGTGTCAGCGTGTTTACCAATGCGACTCTGTACCACGATACAAGTTAAGAAATATTTATTACCCGACTGTCTAAATAGGTGCGTTATGTTTTGTGATAGTATTTTATTGTTTAACGAAACTTGAAATTTTCCCTATTACAATTTCAATAATGTATAAGTTTGAATAAATATGTAGGTATATAGAGCTCAGCAAAGAGTAAATAATAACTGATAGTTTAGGTTTAACATTCAAGGTTTTTAATAGATATGCCGTGAGAAACTGTTAATATTTCTTCATTATTTTCACTTGTAGGTTATAGTAATGTGTTTAATAGGGAATAGAGAGTCGTATCTCGAATACCAGCAATATTCAAATTAGTGATATTTAGTTATTAATTGTATTGTGATATGCCTATTATGTTAATTATTTCAATTTGACATTTTATATTTATTTAAATTTATGATTATGATGATGAATTTGCACGCTTGCATGCAAGCTAGGTGTACAACAAGATCTGTAACACCATATATTGTAACATACTGTATCAATACAAATAAATTATTTCTGATTTCTGACGAATGTACGGGAAAGACGATGATGATGATTATAATTACTTATTTAAATAAAATGTTCTTTGGGTTTAATATACATGAACACGTTGTAAGGTGTTGAAATACGAGTTAATGCAATCGACGGTTTCATTAGATAATTTGATACTTTGTCGGCGCTTTGTGCAAAACAAGAAATAAACATATTTTGAAGACTAAGTATGTGCAGTTATGTACGCAATCTGTATTATTTTATACTTGGTAAATAATGCTTACATTTAGGTTTAAATTTGAATACACGAACATGGTTCTTTAGTCATATAATCTTATATTTAGGTAAAATATCTACTCATCAAATATTTCATTATAAAACGAACAAATATACTGTTTTTATGCATTTATTTCTTAAATATTCTGCATACCGTATCGAAGCTGTTCGTTGTTTGTTAAGTGAAGCCGCTGTGACCTTCGTTTAAAATGTAAGTAAGTACTTTGATAATTTATTTTTCTGAAATATGTTAAAAGTATTGTTGCATAATTTTGGTTTATTTCTGTTTTGAAGGTCCGACTCTGAATATTCCGCTCATGTACGTACGCCTTCGCCTGACCTTAAGAAAAAGACTACAAAGAATTTAAAGAAAAGAAAGGTGTCTCCGACATCCAGGTAACTAATGAATTCTATGAATGTAATGTAGTATTTAAAGTTACATTTAATATTTAAGTACGCTAATTTTTATTTTTATTTCATCAGGTCCGAATTTGATTTGATTAACCAACAACGGCGCACCCCATCACCATCGCCATCCACCAAAAAGAGAAGCACTTCGAGCAAAGTTCAAGCATCGAGCAGTAAAAGCAAGAAATCTGATTCTAGGTATGTATTCACTTAAATGATACTATTTAAAAGAGATTGAATGTGACTTTCTTGTAATATTTTAATGAGTTTGCTAGAAATATCATTTAAATAATATATCTTTATTTCAGTTCTTCGAAGAATCCAGCTGAAACGGACATCTTTAAAATCATACGAGAAGAGGAGAAAATCAGCGGTGACCCTAATTTGAAAGCCATCAAGACGACATCAACATTTACAAGTCGCGTTTCTACGGGCTCCTCTCGACGTACTACAATAACAGCCGGTAATTATTTTATTGATCTTAAAGTGTATACTATCGATGATTATCAAAAGACTAACCCTGAAGAACGCTATAAAAAGGCATTGGCATCTGTCAAATTGCAATGTGATTTGAATTCTCCAGAGTGGGATCAAATGCAAAAGTTCTTGGGTCAAGCATTCAATATTTTTGAAGATTGTGAGCCTGTTTATTTTACTAATTACAAAAACTATTAGTCAGTACACAGAAACCGATATTACACAGACATTTCTTTTTAATTAAACAACTTAACAAATGTAATTAACTGTTGATTACAAAAAAACTGTTTTATTATTGTAATACAATGGCATGTTTTACGTTAGGTACTTATAAGAGGATAGATGGCCAATGCAAGTTAGTGACAGTATAATATGGATACGACTTTGATTAATGCACTAAAAAATAGATCGTGTTTGTTATCTAGACACACAATTATATGTTTATAGTAATTTTAAACATTATAGATTTTCTATATATTCTCATTTAATATTTAACAAGATACAGATCACTTAAATCAGACAAAAGATATATTATTCTAAAGTGAAATTTGCATTTTCTTTAATTGGACTTAAAAACTAACTACATACATGTCATGCAATTTTTTTGTATTTTTTTAAGTGGTATTTTCTTAGTTTTATGGAGCATTTTTGTTAACCATGTGGGCTTATCCATGTTTTGAATAGCGTTCTACATTCATGAGATATAATTTGCATTCGTCAACCGTTCTGAGTAGGTAATAACAACGTATGCTATTAATAACATCATCGGTGGTTTAAAATAAGGACATTAGATCGTGTTAAACAATTAACTATTTAGAAGTACTCTAGTTTAGTTAGGACGTACGTTTAGTTACATATTTCGTGTTATTATTATCATTTCATTATGCCTTTTTGTGTACTGTGTAGTACGTCTGTAGAAAAAAAGAATTGGGTAGGTCATCTTCGAAGCAATAAGCACAAAACAATTGCTGGTTCTGTTAAAGTACTTAACGATGGCGTTGAAGTCGTAGAGTCAGCATTCCGGAGGCGTATTGTAACTTATCGCATATCAGCAAAAAACGAGTCAAGTCTCGGATCTATCGATGCATTTATGAACTCTAGTCGAAACAAAATAAAGCAGCTTTTAGATTATTCACTTATGAAACATACGTGCGTAAAAGTTAATTTTGAGCTTTTTGGAACGTTTTTAATGTTTAAAGATAATAGTCAATCGATCAAGTCGTTTGGAACTAAAAATAAAATTTTATATCTAAGTTATGATTTTGAAGCACTGTTTTACGAGCTTGTGAACTGTTTAAAGAAAAAAATTGAGGAATTTCAGGATCGTGATAGTGGGTGGGCTTTTGTTAGTAGCTCACATTTAGAAATTAACATAAACAAATATCAACCATTACAGGGTTCAGGCTATGTTGACCTGCCAAAATTCATTAAAAACAAAAAAGCTTGTATAAATATACAAAACGACGATCAATGTTGTTTTTTATGGTGTGTAACAGCCGCTTTGTATCCCTCTATCAAACACCCTGAAAGAGTATCATCTTATCCTAATTTTCGTGACGTTTTGAATATTTCTCAGATTACTTTTCCGATCACATTTAATGACATTAGAATATTTGAAAAGCATAACCCAACGATTACATTGACGATTTTTGGTTTAAAAAATAATAAAACTGTTATTGGCCCCCTTTACAAGTCTGATATATCCAGTTGTCAGAAAAAAAGAAAACATATAAATTTGCTTTTATTGGATGATGGTAGTCACCCACCGCATTATGTTCTGATCAAAGACTTGAGTCGTCTTGTGCGTAAACAAATAACGAAACATAATAGTAAGATATACTTTTGTGAAACCTGTCTGTTATTTTTTATAAAACAGGAAGAACTAGTAAACCACTTGTGTACAGGGATAGTTACCGTTTTACCAGAGAAGGGAACAGTAATTAAATTCAAAAATTTTGATCGTAAACAGAATGTTCCATTCGTGATATATGCAGATTTCGAATCATTGCTACAACCAACCGAGATACCTGAAAGTAGTAGTAGTAATTATGATACTGATTCAACCGATACTACCAATATGTCTAACACGTTTACTTTGCATCATCATATACCGGCTGCATTTGGATATTATATTGTTTGTAATGCAGATCCAAGTCAGAATCGCTATGTCTCTTATCGCGGTACTGATTGTGTCGACAGATTTATTGGTGCAATCTATGAAGATGTTAGTAAAATTTATAGAGTTATGACCAAAAATAATCAAATAATATTCAACGAGAATGACGAGTTAAACTTTTTGAACGCCAAACAATGTCATATTTGTAACCATTTTCTATTTTCTGATCGGGTTCGAGATCACTGTCATATTACAGGAAGATATCGCGGAGCAGCACATAGCCTATGCAACTTGCAATATAAGCGTCCATGTTTTGTACCCATATTTTTCCATAATCTATCTGGTTATGACTGTCATTTATTTATTAAAAAATTGGGTGAGGCACCCGGAGACGTAAAAGTTGTGCCTAAAACCAAGGAAAACTATATTTCTTTTACTAAATTTATTCCCATCGAGAACGAATATTTTCAGCTTCGTTTCGTAGATTCTTTCAAATTTTTAAATACAAGTTTAGACAAACTAACTAAAACTATGCAAAAAACTGACTTTGTTCATTTGCGTAAGTATTTTTGTAATGATGATGAATTTCAATTACTTACACGAAAAGGCGTGTTTCCCTATGAGTATATGAATAAATGGCAAAAATTTGAAGAACAATATCTTCCATGTATTGATTCCTTTTCCAATTCGCTTACTAATGAAACAATTTCTGAAAAAGATTATGACCATGCGCAATTAGTGTGGAACCAGTTTAAAATTCGTAATTTAGGCGAGTACACAGACCTTTATTTGCAAACAGATGTTCTTCTATTGACCGATATATTTGAAAAGTTTCGCGCTACATGCAAGCGGCACTATGACTTGGACCCCGCTTTTTATTTAACTACACCTAGTTTATCATTTGATGCCATGCTTCTGAAAACTGGAATAGAATTAGAGCTTATAGATGACTTTAATATGCTGAGAATGATCCAATCTGGAATAAGAGGTGGAGTCTGTATGGTCTCTCGACGATATGCTAAAGCTAATAATATATACTTACCTCACTATGATCCAACCCAGATGGACTCATACCTTATTTATATCGACTGTAATAATTTATATGGTTACAGTATGTGCCAGTACTTGCCTTTATCACACTTTAGATTTCTAGAAAACCATGAAATAAGTGCTTTAAATATCTCACAAATCCCTGATGATTCGGATTATGGTTATATTCTTGAGGTGGATATTATTTACCCTAAAGATTTACATGATAAACATAACGATTTGCCATTTTGTCCCGAAAAATGTATTCCGCCAGGTGGAACGCAATCCAAACTTGTACCTAATTTATATGACAAATACTCGTATGTGATTCATTATACACATTTGAAAACTTGTCTTAAACATGGTTTAAAATTAAAAAAAGATACACAGAGTAATAACATTCAAACAGGCCCCTTATTTAAAACAATATATTGATATGAATACAAAGTTACGTCAAATGACATCGTCTGTTTTTGAACAGGACTTTTGTAAATTGATGAATAATAGTATATTTGGTAAGACTTTAGAAAATAACGAGAAAAGGGTAAATGTGCGTTTAGTTAATCAGTGGGCCGACAATAATAACAAAACAAAAAAGAAAATTACAGCCGATAAGTTGATTGCAAGGCCTAATTTTCACAGTGTATCTGTTTTTAATGAAAATTTAGTTGCAGTGCAATTGAAACCAGATCTCATAATTTTGAATAAACCCATTTACATCGGTTTCACGGTTTTAGAGTTATCTAAAAGTCATATGTATGATTTTCATTACTCAGTATTTAAACGTTTTTATGAAGATCGTGTGCAAATGTGCTACACGGATACAGATAGTTTTGTGTATTATATACAGACCAAAGACTATTTTAAAGATTTAAAAACGCATTTTTTGTCTTATTTCGATACTAGTTGTTACGATGTTGATAATAAATTTTCGTTACCGGTTCAAAATAAAAAAGTACCAGGACTTTTTAAGGATGAAATGAAAGGAGAAATGGTTATACAATTCGTAGGGCTGCGATCAAAGGTATATTCTATTAAAACCACCGATGATGTTATTAAAAAAGCTAAAGGAGTGAAAAAGTCCGTTGTACGCGATTTTGGGATTTCCGATTACGAAATAACACTATTTGTAAGAAATGTAACTAAAAGAAGAAATGTATTATTCAAGTCAATTATGCATGAGATATTTACAGCTCAGCGGATCAGCAACAGCCCCTCAATATTATCTCGGTATATGCACCACAAATCGGATGCCATGAATCTGAAAAATCAAGATTCTGGGAAGAATTCGATGACCTCATGAATATGATCCCCCCCGGAGAAACAAAGTACATAGGCGGTGATCTCAACGGACATGTTGGCGTTATAAACTCGTCCTATCAAAACACTCATGGAGGATATGGCTACGGCACGCTAAATAAACCGGGAGAAGAAATTCTGGAGTTCGGCACACGCCATAACTTAGCGATAGTGAACACATATTTCCAGAAGAAGCCTGAGCACTTAATAACATATAAAAGCGGTGGGAAATGCACCCAAATAGATTACATACTTACAGATAGAAGACTACTAAAACACTGCAAGGACTGCAAAGTCATCCCAGGGGAGGCGCTAACAGCACAACATCGAATGCTAGTCTCAATCTTTAAGCTACCCAAACCCATAAAAACAGTAATAGACAGGACCCCAAGAATTAAATGGCGCCAATTATACAGTGAAAAAGGCGAAGCACTTATAAGCCACGTAACGTCATATCTGGGCCGAGATATACACAAGGAATATAACAGCGATGCAGATAATATGTGGTCCAACTTCGAGAAAATCTGTACTGAGGAAGCAGCAAACATCCTAGGAATGTCAAAGGGTGGGCTTAGCAACAATAAAGACCCCACATGGTGGACGGATGAAATAAAACAACTTGTGAAGGAGAAGAGAGACCTATTTAAACTATGGCAGAAAACTCAGCTGGAAGAAGATCGTACAGAATACAAGCGTTTAAAGAAAATAACCAAGAGCAAAGTGGCACAGTCAATGGCGAAATCCAAGGAGAACCTTTATAACAGACTAGAACAAGCACAAACAGATAACGAAATCTTTAAAATTGCTAAACAGCGCCACCGGTCTACACTAGATATAAAAGTGAACAAATACATACGGGATAAAGACGGAAAACTCTTAACAGAGAACGATAAGATCAATGCCAGATGGCGCCAATATTACCAGGAACTGTTAAATGAGGAATTCCCTAGCCAACCTTTACCACCCATCACACCAGTGCAAGGGCCACCGGAAGGCATTAAAGTGAGCGAGGTTGAGCGCGCAGTAAATAAAATGAAGAACCATAAAGCTACGGGCCCCGATGGTATACCCGCTGACCTATGGAAAAGACTAGGAGCCGTAGGAGCACAGTGGCTAACGATACTTTTTAACACTATCCTTAGTAGCAACAAAATCCCCGAAGCTTGGCGACACAGTTATCTCCTCCCCTTCTACAAAAACAAGGGAGACGTTAGCGACTGCGGTAACTATAGGGGCATCAAACTCACATCGCATACGCTCAAAATTTGGGAAAGAATTCTTCACAACCGCTTTCTTAAACATGTGACCATATCAGAAAACCAGTATGGATTTACTGCCTCAAGATCAACCACGGATGCAATACAAACAGTGAGAATACTCATGGAGAAAGGTCGTAACAACCATGAAGATCTACATCTAGTCTTCATAGATCTAGAGAAAGCATTCGACCGGGTGCCGCGTAAACTAGTATGGCAAGCTCTGAGATCGCAAAGAATACCTGAGTGCTACATATCACTGGCACAGGATACGTATGACAATGTAAGCACACAAGTGAGAAGCCTAGCTGGTACAAGCAACTCCTTCGAGGTCAAAGTTGGCGTACACCAAGGGTCTGCTCTTAGCCCGCTATTGTTCAACATTGTTATGGATTACCTCACCAAAGACATCCAGTCCCCCCTACCATGGTGCCTGCTGTATGCAGACGATGTTGTACTTATTGATAAATGCGCGGAACAGCTGCAACGGACCCTGGAGATGTGGAGGCATGCCCTAGAATCTAATGGTTTGAGGATTAGCAGAAGCAAAACAGAGTACCTGCCATGCAATTATAGCCGCACAGAGCAGACAGCGTCAAAAATCACCATAGATGGACACCCCGTACCGGAAGTAAGCAAGTTCAAATACCTAGGCTCGGTTTTGTCCGCGGACGCAAATGTGGACATGGATGTATCACATAGGGGAAATGTAGCTTGGCTGAGATGGAGGTCGCTCTCGGGGGTGCTCTGTGACCGCCGTGTGCCGATAAAGACTAAAGGCAAGGTCTACAAAACAGCTGTGAGACCTGCTATGGTGTATGGTGCAGAATGCTGGACGATCAAACAAGCGCATGAACAAAAACTCCATGTCAATGAGATGAAGATGCTGAGGTGGGCGGCCGGTGTGACGAGACTCGATAAAGTACGTAACGAACACATCAGAGGAAGCTACAAGGTCGCCCCCATCACCGACAAGATTCAAGAATCTCGCTTGAGATGGTACGGGCATATCATGAGACGCGACGAAGACCATGTCGTGAGGAAAGCCCTGGCATTACCGAATAATAAGAGAGGCAGAGGTCGCCCGCCTGCTACGTGGTGGTCCACCATATCAATGGATTTGAAACAGACCCAGTTGAACAAAGAGACAACCCAGGATCGCCCGACCTGGCGCTTGAGAACGAGGAGGGCCGACCCCAAATAATGGGAAGAGGCACGGAAAGAAGAAGAAGAAGCATGAGATATTTACACAAAGTGTGAATAAAATTGCACTTTCAGCTAAAGATGATAAACGTCTGATTTGTGACAACCAAATATCAACAAAAGCTTGGGGGCATAACTCAATATTGTTTAATAGATAACTTCTAGAAACTACAAATGTAACTTAGTTTAAATCTATCTTTAAATTTTGTATTAGTTACTACTCTACGTTAGAGAAATCCTACGAATTGTCAATTGTGTATGAATAATTTTGTATATATTTTTTTTAAATATGATTTTATATAAATAAATGTTTTGTCTTATCATGTTGTTGTTTTCATTTTTATTACCATTTTCTGATCCAGCATGCATAAGAAATAAACAAACATTAATACTTACTACAATTGTTTACCACACCTCTATTACCATCCTATAAATTCGATTTGTATTTCCTATGGCTGTTACGACTGTTATGCATGATGAGACAGTCATTTTCCCGCACACCTAAGCTTCAATCTACTTATGTCATAGATACCTACATGATACAATTAATAAAAGTACGACAGGTTCGAACCTGAATCAAAATATGTTGTTTGAGGTATGCACGTGTGAAGTTATCATATAGCATTATTGCGCATTCGAATTTCGCTGAGTTATGATTTGTAAACCTTTATAAGCGCGTTAAATTGAATTCTTCTAACACTTGGATAGCATCAAACGCCGACAAATATTACTCCTGACAATCCTGAACATCAACCTTGTAAGTTACTTTTTTTTACTTATCTTGTTATATTATTTACAAACTTAAGCCATTTTAATTAAGATTTTATGAAATTGTTTTTAATTTCACTTGCAAGACATGGTCATAAAAAGATCAAACATAAATAAGACAAACATCAAAATTTACATTTGTGCATCGTAGTTTGTCTAGAATCGTAACACATTCAATTATTATATGTTACTAATTTTTACGGTTTCTATTTTAGATTTTTCAAAAATGGCAGACAACGAAGACACTCAAATTGCATTTTCACAATACGCACAAGAGTTTGAGCTACCCCAGGAATTTGATGATAGTGATTTATATAAAAAAATTAAGAAAACCATTGAAAACCCTAAAGCCAAGAAACGTAATAAAGTCAGCGTTAATAATAAAATAGTGAAAAGGAGTCTAGGACATCCACCATCTTTCGTGATAAATAATGAGGCCAGCAAAGGCAATAAACTGGTGAAAATTCAAATAATCGACATCAAAGAAGGCATAACGGATCAAAACGACGAGCAAAGCGAAAATGTATTACTAAGCGCGCAGTATGTTGCGAGTGATAGTTATGATGAAATTATTGATGGCACAGAGGCATTAATAAATAAAATTTCAAAAAAAATTTGCGGTTACAGTACTAGTTATTAAAGTTGTATTTTAATATTAAATTATTAATAAATATTATGTGAGTACTTTGGCGTTTTATTTATATATCATATTCATACTAACTAATAAGTTTTTCTTATTCAGTCACTTCAAAGTAAAAATTTTAAAAAATAACAATCAACCACTATGAAAAACTTGTTAGTTGGTAATAAGTAATATTTATATAGAATGGGATAAAAAGAAAATTCTAATAAAAGTAATAACCAACATTTATTTTAAGAAATACATTTTTGATACAAATTAAGATTAGATTCGTAAATTGTCTAAATACCATTTTTTGATACATATAACATTTATAACCGCACAACTTTTCTTATGATATACACAATTATAAATACACTCAGGCAAACAATATTTTTTATACAGCTCTTGTAAATTAGGTACATTTTTTTCACCTAACTCTAAAACGGTACAATTTGGATATAAATTTTTAACCCATTGAACTTTTTCCATACCTTTCACATAGATCGTTTTATCTTTTATATGGGTACCAATTAGTCTTTTAAATTCTTTATAGTCAATATAACCCTCGTGCCACAAAATACCTAAATGTTTTTCTACCCATCTTATCTGCCTTTTTTCACTTTCCGTTAATTTAGAAAATGGAAAGGGGGGTTTTATTAAAAAAACTTGTGTGTATTCCAACGTGCTGTATGAAAATTCTTTGACAATAAATTCGTTTTCTTTTGTTTTAAACCCTTGAAGGTCTACAAATATATGTTGCATTATGATATTTATGATACTTTTTTCGTAATATTACTTAAAGGCTTATATTCAAATATACTGTCATTTAAAATAAGGCAATAAGCTGCGGTGTTCTTTGGTATATCTGATTCACACTCCAATTCAACTCTTACATCTACCGAACCGGTTTTCAAGGTTTCGTTTTGACGAGAACAGTTGATAACAAATAAAGGAGCTATATCTTTAAAATCTTGAGGGCTTAGCAACGGCGCTTGTAGACGGTTATAATAAGACTGCTGAAATTTCGCATACTGTTCATATAATATAGCAAACTTTTCAGCCGAGAAACTAACATCAAAACTTTCGTACGGAAAGTAGATTGAATTCAAGAAAACCTTAACATCTCTCAAATTACAGTGATCAAATTGTGTTATGTCTTTATCAGCATGATTTTTTCGGTCTGTTTTCAATCCGATTATAACGTAACGGGGCTTTTCAATTTGAGATGACGTTTTGATAGACCAAGAATGTTTTGACGTTTCTGGCAAGAGCGGATATTCATACAAATCCCAAGTCCTAAATGCTACCTGAATGGCACGATCTCTTTCCAAACATTTGAGTAAGTTTAATCTTTCCCGATCAGACACTTTAACATGAGGCATGCGCCATACTATTTTAGATATAGTAATATTGTCTATGTATTCATTCGCATTTAGTTTAACGCTATTCAAATTAGTGTTGGATCTTAAGAGAATAAGTTCATGCTTACAATTAATAATGATTTTGTTATAATCCTCAGCAAACCCTAGAATTTTGTTTAAAGGTATAGACACAGAAAATGTACCATGCGTGTTTTTTGTTCCGTTGACATTAAATCCCCATAACTTAGACATGGATGCTTCCAGTTCATTCATAGATACAAGAGATTTCATAGTCGTGGTAACTCCTGCGTTTTTTATTTTATCAATTTCAATTCCATTTAGTTCATATCGAATATCTTGAAATAGATGAAGTATGGGGTTATTCGTAAAAAGAATACTTTTTACCTCTGCTTTTGTTTCTCTGTTGAATGCGGTTATAGTACCTTCTATGTATAAAGAACTTGCTGATGGTAGTACGTAAAGATCTTGCTGGTTAATAGGTATACGTATTTCATCGTTAAAATTAAAACTTGTTACGTACGGCTTATAAGAATGATATTCAAAGCTCTCGATAGAGTTGTCAACGGCAAAAGGTTCTGTTAAATTTAATATACTCATTTTAATAGACCTAGGCTTTGAAGGAATTGCTTATTTTGTTTTGTAAGTTTCACTTTAGGTCTTCTTTTCGTGATTGCCTGATGAGTACTGGTAACGTTTTTAAGGGAGACTGAAGTTTTATTAAAGTCTATCATTTTTTTCTTAGATGTAAATATATCTGAATCTCTTCACCCCGTAAATTAACTAGATTATTTTTACCGTCTAAAATTCTTATCGTGATTGAATTTAAGCTGTTTTGGGTTACAGGAAAATAAATAACGTTTTTTGGCGTTTCTATAATCCTATAACCAGGTGGCACATTTGGTACAAACTCGTGAATAATATGACTAGGTTTTCCGTTAACAAATGATCCGCTCACTATGTCACATTCAATGCGGACTATAGTTGTTGACAGAATGGAGACAGGATAAGGAGATTCTGTTAATATATTTGCTTTAATAGATTCTGCTCCGAAACCAAGTAAACTACCGATAGAACTTTCTTTATCAAAATAAATATTTTCAGAGCATAAAATAGATGTTTTTAATGTATTATTATTGCATGTTAATGTAAACGAGCATCCTTGAAGATGTTCTTTGAGGTAATCATCAATATCTTGAAGTTCATATGATCCTTCCGGAATTTTAATTAATTTGTTTTTACCATAATAAAACTTATTATTTCTGTTGTCTATGTTGGGAATAGAATTAAATGTTGATATATACAACAGGCCGCACTCATATTCACCATCCAGTTGAAGAGCTGGTGAATGGTTTGTTATCAGAGTAGAAGATGTTCCAGTTATAGACAAAGTGAAAGACATCGTGAGAATGATAAACTGTTTATTGTGTGAGGGTATTTAAACGGTTATACCAATATTGTTTTAAGTATTTTAGACATAAATGACCGCAATTGGCAGTATTAAACTTTTGGTACGTGTTATAATTATAGTAAATATCGAATTTTTTAAAATAATTCTTTAATTCTAGCGGAGGTGGAAGGTCACCATAACTATTAAAATATTCACAATAATTGTTATCTTTAACGTAGGCTACCCAGTGTGTACCATTGTTTTTAGAACTATCCAAATTAACAATTCCACATTCTACTTTTTTAGGACTCTTTGGTAAACTATCTCTCATATAAACTCCCCGGAAATGTGGAATATCAGATGAGTGTTTTAAAATGTCAATATTTGAAAGAGCGCGCCTGGGTAACCTGTCATTTAGTTTTTTGAAATTTTTAAACATAATCCTTTACCATTTTTATATGGTTTAATATGTAACCCTTTCCCTAATGCAATCGATTCCATCATCTTGTTATGCCGTTCTGATTCAGCTAAATTTTTTCTTGCAGCTTTGTAATCACCTACAGCTTTGGCAATTCCAGCAGCTCCTCCTGCTAAAGATCCTAACGCAGAAAGCCCCGCAAAAATAGGTATTAGCGGTAAGAAACCTCCAGTTTTGGGAATTGGTATTAAACGAGGTATCCGTACCTTATCATTGCTATTAAAAACTTTGTTTGCAGCAATAAGTGCCCGATCAATTATATTACAACCTTTTGTTTTTGGTTTCCTTTTTAATTCAGTGCGTATCTTAGACACAAATCGTTTAAAGGGTTTTATACCCGCACCGGCCTTTATTTTAGATTTCATCACTTTACTAACTAACCATGAAGCAATTTTTTCTCCTCTTCCTGCATCTTTCGACTTTCTTCTTTGTTTCGCCATTTCGTATAGTTCTAAATCAGCCCGATGTCTATCAGCTAAATCAGAATATCTATCATATGCTATGTCGTGTTTCATACACGCATTATCTAGCGCATTGATTCCTTTATCATCTCTTTGTAACCTTTTGCGCAATTTTGTTCCCGGTCCGCAATAGTTATAACCAGGTAAGTGTAATTCAAATGGTAAATTATTAATAGCGCTGTTTAAGAGTCCTCTTCCTTTCATATCCAGTAAGATAATAACACCTTCATTGAAGAGAAAGTATATAAATATAACTAAACAATGGCATTTTTATCAATCCAACTGTTTTCACTATCATTAAGCCCTAACCATTTAACATACAACTTTCTACCCTTTTTTTTAATAACTTTTTCTACAAGGTAAACATTTGGATAGTTGGTTTTCTGAAGTTCTTCTTCATAAAATGTACCGAGTATAGTATTTCTATGCTGGTCTTGAATGTGATACGTCACAGGTTGAGTGCGATTCACATGTTTAATAGTGAAAAGTTCTGTTGACCAATTAGGTGTATAACCTTTTTGAAAGACGCTTTTATACTTGCTAATGCGTACACAATCCCCTATATTGAATTTGTTCAATTTATGACGTAAATTAGATTGCAATTTTTCAATATTTTTTGATACTTCAATTTCATTATCAAAATTTACATCAATAGGTTTAAATTTTGTTGTGCGATGTACAGTTTGATTATAAGATTTTACTACATCGTCTAACGGTTTACCAACCCATTTATAGTTACCAACTAAACTAAAATATTTATAAAGTTTGAACTTAAGTGTTTTTATTAGCCTTTCAACAATAGATGCCTTCTTAATTGAATACGTTGAGTAATGATTTACTTTTAATGATTTTAAATAGCAATCGAATTCATTATTGTAGAATTCTTTTCCTAGGTCAGTTTGTAAGTTTTTAGGTCTTCGATTAGATATTTTTATTATTAGTTCGAATGCATTTTTGACTTCCATTTTAGTTTTAGACTTAATAGGTGTACACCATGCGTACTTTGAAAATGTATCAATAACAGTTAAAATATATTTATATCCCCTGTTAACCGTATGCAGATTTTGTAAATCGATTAAATCAGCTTGCCATAAATCGTCAATTCCTTTTAATACAACCGATCGTCGCTTAAAATTTCTTCGCGCTGATCGATGGATCTCGTTCACTATTTGATGTTTTATCATTATTTAAGTTTTTAAAGATATCATCTATCTCCTTCTTCGTGTAAAAGTTCAGTTTTAACTGAGATGCAAGTTGATGAATTTGATTATTTATTGTGTTAAAGAAAGAGTCTATGTACTTCTTTTCGTACATGTTTTGAATGTATTCGTCAACGTACTGCTTGTTAACTGCATCATCGGAAGACATTGGTTTACCAACTCCTTTTAATCTTAAAGATTTTAAATCAAAATGTCCCGCTTCTGTTCGAAGCAAAGCCTTGTATTTGAGCTCAGAGATTTCACTAGCACGCATGCGTTTATGAACATGGTGACCGAATTTGTCTATATTCATTTTTATACTTGATAGTCAGAAAACAACTGATGAAAAAAAAAAGAGTATTCATTTATATATTATTTACTAAGCGTGCTTCACGTAATTCTTCAATGATAGATATTATTTCGTTATCTAACCCTGTATTTCTAGCGTCACGCGATGCAATAAGTAGTTTTAATCTTTCTACTAATTCGTTTGGATCATCCCAATACACATATGAGATGTCTCTTTTAAATTTTTTCATTGATGGCAAACCTTTACCGGATACATATAATTCTTCACTTACTGTACGTTGTTTGGACAATTTGAAAAGAGGTTTTATAACGGATAAATATTTCATGCCCTTGTTACTTTTTATTGGTTTATTTGGATCGAAGTCACGTCTATGTGCATTAGTTTTCAATAACAAAGTTTTATATGCTCGTTTATCATCTTCAGTTACTACTTTTAAATCAGGTACTTTCTTAAACAATAAATCATTTAAGCCCTGCGTTAAACAATAACTTTCTCCTCCTATCGTGAGTTTGCCATCATTCACAGAAATTGGATACGATCCAAGCATTAGCTTACCACGCTCATTTCGTATACCGAATGGAATGTCTATATTAAAATATTGTTTTTGCCAAGCGGGATCTTCGCGAGGAGAAGCATACGAGTCTGACGTTCTAAATGAAGCATTATTCGTTGTGTCAGAATCATTTTGGTCGACACTTTCATGTGATATAGAATCGCTGTCATTTAATTCATTATCACTATAATTTGATTCAGATTCAGGTGATTTTCTCAGGAATGTTTTATTATCTAAACTTTCTTTCATTCCATCTTCAGAAGGACTATATTTCAATGTTTTTACTGACTTGTTCCATTTAAACCTATCGTTATCAAAATCTGTGTCACTAATGTTTAGATTGTTATCATTATTATTATTTTTATTTTTTACCATTTCACTAAGTGGATCTGTGATTGGTTTCAACATTGCTTCCAACATCATATGTGGTATTATCTATGAAAAGGGACCTTATTGTCGATGGCGCTTACGACACTAACATCGATGAGCACTGAACGTAGTAGTTTAAAATTAGTGATTCTGGCCCATTTTAGTTATTTTGATTTCCAATTTAGCAATTAAGTTTCTTTGATTACCACCACCATATTTACAGACTTTTACAAGGATTTCATGCATTATTTTCTAGTATGTATAACTTCAGTCCTTGAACTACGTTATTGCTTGTCAGAAACACGACGGCTCATTATTTTCTCGATATAATCTTAAGTTGAAAACATGCCTAACACTGTCTTTATTTCCTTATGTTAGAAGTACTAGGACGAAAATGTATATGAAACTTACTTCAGTCGATAGCTTTTAAGTAAATCTTCATTATTGCTTGTCCTTTTATCGATACGTTAAATTTTTCATTCATCATTTGATGAATTCAACATTTTGCCTACTAAATTACACCCTACGCGGCAATACCTTGCGCCTATTCCTCACGCCAGTACGCCCGTGACCACTGTCAGCGTCGGACCTGTGCTAGTTTAGCGGACGTTTCATAAAATGTGTAATCACAGTATAAATATGCAAATATGTTATACACACAATGTTTTTCAACATACTTACGAAGAAAAGCAAAATAATTCTTAAATACGGTGACATTTCAGACATTCGTCCGTCATATTGTCATTTTATAACAAGTTGGGCAGCAAAGGCATACACCCATCTAACCAATCCGGAATTCAGTCACGATTGATAAATTGTGTAAACATATTTTAAAAGGCTATAAAATTAATCAAATTGAATAATTTAGACTGGTCACATTTTTGTAAAAATCGATTTCTACTGGCAAAACATATTACTTTTTGGCAACCGGGTTTTTTAACCTAATTAGACCCCGCTGAATCCGAATTTGCCGGTTGCTTGATCGAATTCTTGACTGGAAGTGAGATATGTGATATTAAAGGTCCCTTTTTTAGTTTTTCGTAAATAACTCGTAAACGGTGGCCAATATAAAAAAAATGAACTAATAATCTACACAAAATTTTCAATAAAAAAGATTCAGTACATTTTTAGCAGGGATCAATATTTAAAAAGATAATAAAGAGGGAAAGTTAATTATAATAAATTCTAAGGTTCCTTGTTTTTATTTTTTCGTTAATAATTTGAAAAGTATGACTCATAGCAAAAACAAATCTTACACATAAATCATCATCATCATCATCATCTCAGCCATAAGACGTCCACTGCTGAACATAGGCCTCCCCCTTGGACCTCCATACGTGCCGGTTGGAAGCGACCCGCATCCAGCGTCTTCCGGCGACCTTAACAAGATCGTCTGTCCATCTTGTGGGTGGACGTCCTACGCTGCGCTTGCTAGTCCGTGGTCTCTACTCGAGCACATTTCGACCCCATCGGCCATCTTATCTGCGTGCAATGTGGCCTGCCCATTGCCACTTCAGCTTGCTAATCCGGTGGGCTATGTCGGTGACTTTAGTTCGTCTACGGATCTCCTCATTTCTGATTCGATCACGTAGAGAAACTCCGAGCATAGCCCTCTCCATAGCTCGTTGAGCGACTTTGAGTTTTGAGATGAGGCCGATAGTGAAAGACCACGTTTCGGAGCCGTAAGTCATCACTGGTAACACACATTGATTAAAGACTTTCGTCTTGAGGCACTGAGGTATGTCGGACGAACAGACATTACGTAGTTTCCCGAACGCTGCCCAACCGAGTTGGATTCGGCGGTTGACCTCTTTCTCGAAGTTGGACCTACCTAATTGGACTACTTGTCCTAGGTAGATGTACGAGTCAACAACTTCGAGTACCGAGTTCCCAACAGAGACTGGGATGGGCACAACATTGGCATTTGACATAAGTTTCGTCTTGTCCATGTTCATTTTCAAGCCCACCCGTTGTGAAACTCGGTTGAGGTCATCGAGAATCATGCTGAGTTCCTCCATCGACTTTGCCATGACTACGATATCGTCGGCAAACCGAAGGTGAGTGATGTATTCGCCGTTGATGTTGATGCCAAGTCCTTCCCATTCCAGGAGCTTGAAGGCGTCTTCCATTACGGCAGTAAACAGTTTCGGAGAGATAACGTCTCCCTGCCTTACGCCTCTTTGCAATGGAATCGCCCTCGTGCTCTGCTCCTGTACTCGGACCGACATGGTGGCGTTATTATACAAACACTTCAACACTTCGATGTACCGATAGTCAATATGGCATCGCTGAAGAGACTCAAGCACCGCCCATGTTTCCACCGAATCGAAGGCTTTCTCATAGTCCACAAACGCTAAGCATAATGGCAAGTTATACTCTTCGGTCTTCTGTATAACTTGCCGCAGCGTATGGATGTGGTCTATGGTACTATAGCCTTTTCGGAAACCGGCTTGTTCGGGAGGCTGGAAGTCATCAAGTCTGTGTTCGAGACGGTTCGTGATGACCCTTGAAAACAGCTTATAGACATGGCTCAGAAGCGTGATGGGTCTGTACTTCTGTAGTTCTTTAATAGGTTGTTATCACCTTTTTTGAAGAACAGCACCACCTCGCCTCTATTCCATGTTTCAGGCGTTATGCCCTCGGACAAGGCGGAATTAAAGAGCTTCTGGAGGACTTTAAGTACCGGTGTTCCACCCGCTCTCAGAAGCTCTGAAGTAATTTCGTCTTTGCCCGGCGCCTTGTTGTTCTTAAGCTGCTTCAGGGCCATCCTAATCTCGTACAGACTGATGTCCGGGATATCTTCGGTATAATGTCGGGACAGCTTGGCTCTTGGATCTCCTACCAAGCTGTCAACGGGCTTTGCGATCGAAGTGTATAACTGTCCATAGAACCTCTCGATCTCACCTAAAACCTCCGCTTTGCTCGACGCTATGCTGCCATCTTCCCGTTTCAGCTTTGTCAGCTGGCTTTGCCCAATAGACCCTTGCTTTGCTTGCGTTGCTTTGTCCTTTGCGAACACTTTGGAGCCTTGGTTTCGCTCAATAGTCTCTTTAATACGGTTAGTATTAAAGAGACGCAGATCATGTCGCAAGGACTTAGATATACGTCTATTGAGCTGCCTATATGACTCCGCGTCATCGGGAGACTGCAACTGTAGCGAGCGTCGTTCAGCCATGAGGTTTAAGGTTTGCTCGGTCAATTTCTGAGGTCTATCTTTACGGCGGGGTCTAAAAAACTTAGACCCTACTGTGTGGACAGTTTCCACTAGCCCGTCGTTGATTTCGTCCACTGAAGCCAAGTTCTCTAGGCAAGCAAAGCGGTTAGAGAGCTCGAGTTGAAAGCTTTCGGGGTTTTGAACATGGGCTCGAGTAGGTCGGAGCGTAGACTTCATCAGGCTGGACCTTTCAAGTTTAATATTGATATTCAGTGTGCCTCTTACGATTCGGTGATCACTCCCGGTCTTTACCCTGTTGATCACACATAAATAATAAACATAAAATTTCCTACAAGAAACATGTAGAACACTTTTCGCTAGGATCAATATTTAAAAAGACAAAGCAGCCGGTAAGTTAATTACAATCAATTTTAAAGTCCCTTTTTAGTTTTTTGTAAATACCTTGTAAACGGTGTCCCATAGCAAAATAGGTTTTATGAATAAATAATCTACATACAATTTCCTGCAAAAAACATCTGAACACTTTTCTCTAGGATCAATATTTAAAACGATATTAAAGGAAGAAAGTTCATTACAATCAATTCACATGTCACTTTTTTAGTTTTTAGGGTCCCGTACCTCAAAAGGAAAAAACGGAACCCTTATAGGATCACTCGTGCGACTGTCTGTCTGTCTGTCCGTCTGTCACAGCCCATTTTCTTCAAAAGTACTGGACCAATTAAGTTGAAATTTGGTACACACATGTAAATTCGTGACCCAAAGACGGACATCTTACGTAAACAAATGAATTTTAAACATGGAGGCCACTTTTTAGCCAAGGGGGGTTAGTTAACATTAAGAACCTATTTTGCTATGGGCCACCGTTTACGAGTCATTTACGAAAAACTTAAAATAGGGACCTGGAAATTGATTATAATTAACTTACCCCCTTTAATACCTCATTAAATATTGATCGTAGCGAAAAAGTGTACAAAACCTTTTTTGTGGACAATTTTATGTTCACTATATATGTATAATATTTTTTGCAACTGCCCCCGTTGCAACCGTTTACGAGTTATTTACGAAAAAAAAGCGACCTGTGAACTGATTGTGATTAACTTTCATCCTTTAATATCGTTTTAAATATTGATCCTAGAGAAAAGTGTTCAGATGTTTTTGCAGAAAATTTTATGGAGATTATTTATTCATAAAAACCTATTGTGCTATGGGACACCGTTTACGAGTTATTTACAAAAAACTAAAAAGGGACTTTAAAATTGATTATAATTGACTTACCGGATGCTTTGTCTTTTTAAATATTGATCCTAGCGAAAAGTGTTCTATATGTTTCTTGTAGGAAATTTTATGTTTATTATTTGTATAAATTTGTCTTTGCTATGAGTCATACTTTTCAAATTATTAACGAAAAAATAAAAACAAGGAACCTTAGAATTTATTATAATTAACTTTCCCTCTTTATTATCTTTTTAAATATTGATCCCTGCTAAAAATGTACTAAATCTTTTTTTATTGAAAATGTTGTGTCGATTATTAACGTTTAATATTTTTTTTATATTGGCCAACGTTTACGAGTTATTTACGAAAAACTAAAAAAGAGACCTTCAAAAAGTGATTATAATTAACTTTCCCGCCTTAATATCTCTTTGAATATTGATCCTAGCGAAAAATTGTACGGAATCTTTCTTGTAGGCAATTTTATGCAGATTACTTATGTTTAAGAAAATTTTTGCTATGCGCCACCGTTTAAGAGTTATTTAGTAAGACTCCGCTGTCCGTCCGTTTGTCCGTCCGTCTGTCAGCAGGCTGTATCTCACGAACCGTGATAGCTAGACAGTTGAAATTTTCACAGATGATGTATTTCTGTTGCCGCTATAACAACAAATACTAAAAAGTACGGAACCCTCGGTGGGCTCAGTGGGCGAGTCCGACTCGCGCTTGTCCGGTTTTTAATTTCATTAAGTACTCATCAAAATTCGAATTTACTAATAAATCTTTTTCAATATTAATTGCCGAACTAAAAATCCCTGAACTGACGATTCAGAATACCGATGTCGTCAGATTAAGGACGTAGACGTGCTGCGCGGGAATGGTGCGGTGCGCCGCGCGGGGCGCCCGCCTGCCCGTTCTACCACTCGTCTGCTTCACCCCCTTGAAAACGTAAAACTCGAGTATAAGAGCACCTTAAATATTCTATACACTTTTTCGCTAGGATCAATCTTCTTCTCCTTCAACCTAGCGTTTTAGCTAAGCGTCCGGTCTTCAGCATCCTCTGGTGTGAGTAGATTTTAAGTAGATTACTTATGTATCAGAACATTTTTTGGTACAGGCCACCGTTTACGAGTTATTTACAAAAAATATTAACAATTGATCATATTTAACTTTTTACCTTAAATATTTTTTTAAATACTGATCCTAGCGAAAAAGTGTATAGAATATTTAATGTAGACAATTTTACGCAGATTACTTATGTATCAGAACATTTTTGCTACAGGTCACCGTTTACGAGTTATTTATAAAAAAACTACAAAGGGACCTTTAAACCCGATGACTGATAAGTTCATCAGCGTCACATAACATAAATTGACCTCCGCATTGGATAGACAGCAACATTGAATGTTCCAGTAATCAAAGAAACTTAATTGCTAAATTGGAAATCAAAATAACTAAAATGGGCCAGAATCCCCAATTTTAAACTACTACGTTTTGTGCTCATCGATGTTAGTGTCGTAAGCGCCATCGACAATAAGGTCCCTTTTCATAGATAATACCACATATTATCGTTTGATTTCACATCTCGAATGAGCTTAACTTTTTTTCTTACTGCTTCAGCAGATTGGAGTACTTTTTGTTTAAATAATTTCTCCTCGTTAATTTTATGTTTCATGTCCGAACTAGTCGACTTCATTTTAAGTAATAAGTTTTTAATATAAATACTATGCTTTATGTATCCAGTTAATCTAGCATGATAAATGTATCAAAACCTTTCCTATAACATCCAGAATTCTTATTACAATCTTTATTTATAACTAAGTAATTAAACGGCATGTTCCATACTTGTCCACACATTTCGCGAAATTGAGACCACGACATATGACTTCCTACATGTTCATCATAAACATGCTTCAAATTAATATCATCTTGTTTAAAAAGAATGATTAAGTTAGCATTATCTCTTATTAATTGTTTAGGTATTTTACTATACGTTTGATTCAGATAGAAGCTATCTATATTTTTATGTCTTCCCATTGCAAAGTAATCGCGTATATTGTTTTGATTTTCACATGCAACATCATCAAATATCATGATTGAATTAATGTTAGCTATGTGAGGACTTAGTACTTCATCATTGTCACTATATTTTTGAAATGAAACTGATGGAACCAGCTTTAAAACTTGCTCTAGGAATTGATACATGGGCTGGAATAAGGTTTTAGAGTATACATAAACATTTTGAAAGCGGAGACCTTGTTCATGTAGCAGCAAACTAACAATTAAATTAGTTTTTCCACAGTTGGACGGACCGCATATTATACAGCGAATAGTATCAGGTAAAAGAGAACCATGTCGAAAATAGCGTTTATTGGGCGAAGAACAAACGATATCCAACTGCAATCTCTGAGGTTGTTTTACAAACTTCATGTTACCAATAGCCACGTGCAACAAACTTGAAAGGCAATATGCAAATAATATACTTTCATAAGCATTAGAGTATATATTCATTATTTTAAATAGGGTTAGAGCCACATCGGATCATCAACAACACAAAAACTGTAGACGATTATGGATACGTATTAGGAACCATCCTAAATATGCAATTGGATCATGCCCCACTGTTGTAGCTAGGATATTGGGACGATTTGGGCCTTTTGGAACGAGTGTAGCGGAGCGAAGCGACGCGGAACGAAGTGTAGCGGAGCAAAGCGACGCGGAACGTGTTCCAAAATGGCCCAAAAGTCCCAATATCCTACTACTACTGTTGCCACAAAAGTGGGTTAGGTTAGTTTAGAACTGCGACCATCGTAAAAACGAACTGCTGTAAACTAGTGGTCCGGTGGCCGGCTGCATGAAACAAACCTCATCAAAAAATAGAATATACCTACCCTGTAGAGGTACCTGACATTTAGTAGCTTCCAACGCACTTGGTCGGCCTAGGCTTAACCTGGCAGATTTTGTACAAATGGCAAAAACGTTGGACAAAAATTAATCAAAAAAAACCTCATCGAAAAATAGAATGAAACTTGTATGGTAGGATACCTGACCTTGAGGACAGTAAAAAAAAAGTGGTCGGCCTCACCTTAGCCTGGCAGTTTTTGCAGTCCGACCAGATTGATTGGGTCACGTGAGAGCTACAATTTACCTCATCGAAAAATAGAATGAAACAAACGGATTATAATAGCTAAAATAAGCCTGTTGACGTATGTCTTGGGCGGCCTCACCTTAACCTGGCAGTTTTTGCAGTCCGACCAAATTTATAAAAAAATCAACAAAAATTTTTTATCGAAAAATCGTATGAAACTTGTATGGTACGATAGCTGCCTTTGATGACAGTAAAAAAAAGTGGTCGGCCAAATTCTGTGTTGGTAGGTTCCTGTGTCCGACCAATTTTGTGGTACCACGTGAGAGCTACAATTTACCTCATCGAAAAATAGAATGAAACAAACGGATTATAATAGCTAAAATAAGCCTGTTGACGTATGTCTTGGTCGGCCTCACCTTAACCTGGCAGTTTGGGGTCATCCATTAATTACATCACACGTTTAGGGGGAGGGAGGGGGTCAAGAAAATGTGACATGTTGTGACAAGGGGGAGGGGGGAGTCATAAACTTTGTGACGTCACTTTAACTTCATCATTAACCGAAAATTTATTTAAATTATTTTATTCGCTATACAGTTAAATAACAAGTTTTTGAAACGATAATAGTTTTTATTCGTTTAATTTTTTTTCTTAATCAGTTTTGGGTTATAAAATTACTAATATTTCTTTGTCAAAAATATTTTGATAAAATATTAAATAAATATTTGCCGATTTCGTTGAAGAAATGTGACGTCACACCAGGGGATAGGGGTTTGCCAAATGTGACCAAGTGTGACAAGGAGGGGGGGAGGGGTAAAAAAACCTAGAAATTCGTGTGACGTAATTAATGGATGACCCCTTTTTGCAGTCCGACCAAATTTATAAAAAATCATCAAAAAATTTTTATCGAAAAATCGTATGAAACTTGTATGGTACGATAGCTGCCTTTGAGGACAGTAAAAAAAAAAGTGGTCGGCCAAATCCCGTGTTGGCAGGTTCCTGTGTCCGACCAAGTTTGTGGTACCACGTGAGAGCTACAATTTACCTCATCGAAAAATAGAATGAATCAAACGGATTATAATAGCTAAAATAAGCCTGTTGACTTATGGGATAATACATATATTCCCAGAATGTTGCGAGAGCCCATTGAGACTGAAAAACATCTAAGAAACTTGTACAGGAACTACAGCTATTCTCTACCACCAGCTTAGGTTCCAGATAGTCCGTGTAATAAGGAAGCAAGAAAGCTATAGAACTGTGAGACCATAGTGTTAAATGTTGTGGTCATTAAGTACCTAAAGTAATATTACTTACCTACAACCATTGTAATGTGTAACTAGCTTTATGAGCCTATTTTGCATGTATACGTAGCTTTAATATGTATATTTTTTGTTTAATATATCTATACGTGGGTCGTTTAAATATAGTATTATTATGTTTCTCATAAGCTTTTCTTCTTGATATTCTAATTAAACATGTTTTCCAAATATTTACTAATGTGTTTAAATAGTTTTAAATTTTCTTGTCCTGTAATACTTTAATAATTTTTATTTTCTGAAACTGTATGACGGCGTTGTCCGTTTTTAGGACAACCTTGCGAGCAATCTATCTATAAGGTTCGTGGCAATGTCCGTTTTAACGGACGTCCTAAAAACCCGACTTTCAGAATGCTCCTAATTTTTTTTTCTTAAATATAGTATTTTTAGGGTTCCGTACCCAAAGGGTAAAACGGGACCCTATTACTAAGACTCCGCTGTCCACCCGTCCGTCTGTCCGTCCGTCCGTCTGTCACCAGGCTGTATCTCACGAACCGTTGAGACGACCTAGACAGTTGAAATTTTCACAGATGATGTATTTCTATTGCCGATATAACAACAAATACTAAAAACAGAATAAAATAAAGATTTAAGTGGGGCTCCCATACAACAAACGTGATTTTTGACCGAAGTTAAGCAACGTCGGGCGGAGTCAGTCAGTACTTGGATGGGTGACCGTTTTTTTTTTGCCGTTTTTTGCATTAAGGATGACTCACGCTAGACCGGGCCGTGGCCGGACCGGGACGGGCCGGAGCGAGCCGACACAGGGGCTGTCAGGAGCGCCACCGTGACCGGGCCGTTCCGGGACCGGGGCGTCAGACCCACCCGACACTAGTATATTACATTAACAATAGTGCTGTCCGAGCAAAGTCCGAGCCTCTAGTGTTTGTAAGAACTTGAGTCCTTTGAGTCTGAATTTGAGAACAGCTCGTTTTTACAAGACTCTGCGCTTAAAAAACTTCTCCCGAGTGGAGTTCTTTGTAGTATTTTTAAGAGCAACTTAAAAGGACTCGAGCCTCCAAATAAAGACTCCGTGAACAATTTTATAGGTTTTTCCTATATAACAGTAAAGAAATTAAGCGTTATTGTATGATTTATGTAATCTACAAATTATACATAAAGACAATGTATTTCGATTTTTTTGTAAAAAAAACGAGAGTTCTCTGAAAAGTAGGCAAGTCTCTACAAGAGACTTGGGTCTCTATCTATTTGAAAAGAACTCGAGTTTAAACTTAAATATAAGAGTCTGAAAATTGAGTAGAGTCTTCAAGCAGAGGACTCAAAGGACTCGAGCTTACCCAGCACTATCCGAGCCGACCGGGACGTCTCGGCTGACTGTTCATGACAAATGTCATAATAAATGTCAATCAGATTGAAAAAAATGGTTCGATCGGAAGCAAGCGGATATGGAAGGAAATAATAAAATCAAAATATTGGCCCTGGCTGCCTTAATGAGTGATGAAGAGGCTACTGCATACTCTAGGTAGGCGTACATCCACTTTGGTCGACGCGTTCGAAAAAATGAGAATACACAACATGATGTAAAGAGCTTTATTTACATATTATGACCGAAGACTCTTTCGAAGCCGTTCACGGCAGAATTAAACAACGTTTGGTAAAACAAAAACAAGATTTCAGATACCAATATCCAGCAGTCACCGTTTGGCTCTCTGCTTAAGGTAAGATATGGAAATACAATGCTTATACCCACTAATAAATATGTATAATCATGTGCCGAAGCATATTAAGCTATTAAGAGGAAAGGGAATGACCGGTTCTCCAACAAACTAGTTCCCGTTTTCCTCATTGGATATTGATATTATGGAATATTTAGATAGCCATCAGCAAACTGTAGTGATACCCAACTCATTCATCATTCTACAAATGTAGATTTTTCAGCTTATCGGGTTTTGACATTATTTTCTCCCATCAATCCCACGTTCTTCAGTGTTCATGTGTTCAGTTCAGATTTGTTCAGTTTCAGAAACGCATGAAAAACGAGTTTAAAAGAGAAAAATATCCAATGGTTGCGAGAATGTAACAAAAATTTAAAGTATCGATATAAGATAATTATCTACAAGCTGTTTTCGGCCACAGCGAATACAGTACAGCACTAAGAATGTCAGTGGTGCGCTCTCAATAAAATAAGTAAGTAAATAAAAACTATTCAACTGCCGCCTGCGCATAAACCGAATTTTGTCTGATATTGTCTTAAACTAGGAAAAAAAGTATAATTCTTGCACTTTCTTCAACGTACTTCCTTTTCTAGAGTGTTTAAACTTGGCGCCACATTTAGTACCTGTACTAAAAAAGTGACAGAAACGTTTTAAGGGTTAATGAGAGAGTGAAACGCAATGACATTGGACAGAGAAATTGGACAGGACGGTGGAATACCACCCTTATGGCTCCTCTACACGATGGGCCAGCGCCGGCCACTCCAAGGGACGCATTTATGCGTTAGAGGGAGCAAGTGATATAGCTATTTCATTCTACATGGCATGGCTGCGTCCCTTGGAGTGACCTGCGCTGGCCCATCGTGTAGAGGAGCCTTTAGTAATCATTAATATAAGAACAATAAAATATACGAAGAGTTCTATTGTATTATTTCAGTAGTTAGTGCCTCTGGGTAATTTTAGGCAGGAAATAGGGAATATTACGGAAAATTCTGCGTATGGGGCGTTACTAGCACTAACCCCAGGACCTACTGCGAAACACGAAAATCAGAATTTTGGTTTCTGCCTCTCAATCACTCGATATCTGCTTCTCTGCATATCGACAGAGGCAGATAACGAAATTTCGATTATCGCGTTTGCGGTAGGCCATTTGTAAACAAATCACCTTGATGCATCAATGTCATACTGAAAAGTTGACAAAAAACTGTTTAGCCCGCTCCACACTCATGTGCGAATCGCGGCGCGAAGCCACGATCGCGCACGAGTGCGGAGTGGCCTTTTAAGACATAGTATGTAATACGTATAAGTTACTCTATGGTTTACAATACATGCTAGTGCTGCACTCTGGCAACACTTAAACTAACCACCACAACTAAACACAAAGACTAAACATAGCCTATACAATAACCAAGTTAAGTCTGGTCTGCACTGAAATATGATGTTTGTACCTACTCTGTGCAGGCAGACTTATAGAAGATCAGTTGAATGAATAAAAATGGTTTTTATAGTTTGTCAAAGGACTGTCTCATTTCAAACATATATAGAGAGAATCATACTATCTTTGTCTTTTCTAGTACTAGCACCCAAAAGAAAAGGATGAGTATAGTTTTTTTGTTCTTATTTACTGACAAATTTGGTTTGACCAACTATAGATACGTTATTGTCGTATATATTTCTATGAACTTCGTACGATATAAAAAGTATCTAAGTAATAAGTGGGAAATTGAGAAAAAACTAGTATCTTAATATAAACCTACATGCTCATTATTGAATCATTTTTACAAGCAGTAACATCAATAGGTGTCTCATTTCATAGAATCCGACTAAATTACATTTCATCAACACCTCCATATTTCACAAAATAAATCAAGACATTATCCAACCTATATAATCTTGACGTATATTATATCAAAGACGCCTGAGGGGCTACCGCGAAAACCGAAATTCGCAAATTGCGGGGATCTTACTCTTTTACTCCAATGAAGGCGTAATTAGAGTGACAGAGAAAAATGCCCGCAATTGACGATTTTCGGTATTGGCGGTAGCCCTACTGTAGCTATTATAAACCGACCATGTAACGAATTAGCTATACCATCATATTTAACAAACAAATTTGTGACGTTTTGCAACCTTCTTATTTTGGCAAATATATTCCGACACAGCCGGGCATGCATATTGTGAAGGGTGGTATTCCATCTGTCTAATCTTGGTCCAATGTGTATTTGCGTCTCACATTTTGCTCAATGAGAGAGTGAGACGCAATGCATAAAGATCTTAAACAAGTAGAATACCACCCGAAGAGAAAAATTGAGTCTCCGGGTTGTCAGGAGCCTCCGGGACGTCAGGGCTATGACGTCAAGTACCTAATATAAACCGACCAAGTAATGAATTAGCTATACCATCATATTTAACAAACAAATTTATGACGTTTTGCAACCTTCTTATTTTGGCAAATATATTCCGACACAGCCGGGCATGCATATTGTGAAGGGTGGTATTCCATCTGCCCAATCTTGGTCCAATGTGTATTTACGTCTCACATTTTGCTTAATGAGAGAGTGAGACGAAATGCATATTGAACAAAAATCTTAAACAATTAGAATACCACCCGAAGAGAAATATTGAGTCTCCGGGTTGTCAGGAGGCTCCGGGACGTCAGGGCTATGACCGGGCCGGGCCCGCACCGTGCCACGCCCGAGCCTCGGTGATCACGTGATGCTTTCCATAGAAAACGTAGCTCCGGAAGCTCCGGCCCGGCCACGGCTCGGTCTAGCGTGAGTCATCCTTTATGGTACGGAACCGAATTCGTGCGCGAGTCCGACTGGCACTTGCCCCGGTTTTTTTACTCATTACTATGCCCAAAAACATTCCACGAGATAGGTGGATACATTATTTCATGTCTTGCCATGTTAAGGGTTAATTATCTATTAGTCTGTTCGAGAAACTGAAAACGGTGAAAAATAGAGATGATACTCCTAAAAATACGTGTTATACCTCATTAGATTCGTCATGATAACTAGAAAAATATACTCGAAGCGTGTATTAGCACACAAAAAATATAAAATTATAAACAAAAAAGGGGGAAAAAAGTAGATATTTTTATTTCGCCACTATCTCAAAAAGTATTAATACTTAAGAAACAAAAATTAATATTTTAACAGAGGAGGATATTTCCAATCAAACATTCCATACTTGCAGAACTGTATCTCCATTATTTATACTATTTATTCAACGCTGAACACAGCCCAGCCCATTTGCAATAAAATTACCATCATTTTGATTCAAGCGTCAGACAGATGAGTTGGGTGTGTACCTAATGCTTACTATAATTATATAAAAACGGCACGTATTTAACCGGTCAACTAATTAATCGAAATTGGGTAGTTAAAAAAAATAGATATGGGTACTAAAATTAATAGTTTGGCAACAAAAACGGAGCCTTAAAATATATCAATATGAGTTGTTTTTTAATGCCGTTACGGCTTCTGATTATTTTTAGGCAGGTACCAAGTATTTATTTGGCAACTGAATTATTATATTGGAGACCATTTATGAAGCACATTTTAAAAAGAAAACGGCTATCTATTAATTCAAACATGAAGTTCTTTAGAAATATTTTGTTTGGTCACTACTTACTACTCACTACACGGTCAACCTAACACGCTCCTCCTCGCTTCGCTCGTCGTCGCACCTATCTTTTGACTCTGTTTGAACACAGTGGTAACTATTGAAATTAGTAATTAAAAATTGAAAGATCGAATTGTATAATGGCCATTAGGTGTTTCATGATTAGGAATTTCGACTATAAGTATAGGTACTGACCATTGCGCATTGGTAAATTAATTTGATTGTTTTGTGACTAATATTCATTTAATTTAACTGCTTTCGTATTAAAATATTTACTACCTGAAACGATATGCTCAATATGATTAGGTACTTTTAGATGTGAACAACTAGGTGACAATCAAATTTTATGATCGAGCTTTTCAATATTAGTTGCCAACTTATTATTTTAGACGCCAACTTATCACTTCAAGTTTCCTATAAATTATTTGGGTGACTTGATTTTGCTGCCAGTTTTTTAATAATATGATGCTTATGTTTGAGGCTAATATAAATTTATTGGCGCTAAAATATTAATACACAGCCAAATTATATTATTATATGCCCAATGAAAGTTCCTGTTTAAAATTTTAGTTGCCCGGTTAATAATAAGCCAATAAAAACTATCATACATTTGTTATAACGCCATTTGATATATTATTATATGCTATAATGTAATTTTTATTATACGTTTTCTCTGTTATATAGTGATTTTATCTAAACTGTCATTGATATAATGACTATTGTAATATAATTTTTAAATAGTATATAGACATGTTTTATAATGACATTTGTTATATTATATTTTTGTATAACGTATTACTTAATACAATTTTATCAAGTATAAACATATATTGTATAACATTTTTTTTTTCATATTTCATTTAATGATATTGATAACGTAAAGTATTACATACTTTTTATAACTAATACGCTGGCCTATTTCTTTTGCTAACTATTTTATTCTAGGGAGGTCGCAGTTCTAACCTAACCTAACCAATTTTTTCACGGTTTTTGATTTTGCGGGGGCCGTAGTTCAAACCTAACCTAAACCCCTTTTTTGCTAGGTATTTTATTCTACGGAGGGTCAAATTTCTAACCTAACCTAATTCTTCTTTCGCTAGGTGCGGAGTCGCAGTTCCAACCTAACCCATTTATGTCATGTAACTTATATGCCACACAAATAATTATGTGATGTCACTTGTTATACCAAATAATATGCTTTAGTTTAGAGTATGTCAAAATTATGATAATGTATATTAGACGAAGTGTAAATATATCTTATGATCATTATACCAACAATAACATTATCTATATCGTTAATTAGGTATTACGGTAGTATGTCATTTATTACGTTATTCAAAATAACGATATATCAAACTATAATATATGAAAAGTAATTATAACAAATGTAATGCACCTAGATGAGTGCATTTATCGATATAAAATCACATGTTTAAACACGGCAACCACATAATAGTGACCGGAAAAAGATAGGCAACCTAGTGGATTCATATTGTACAAGTTGTATACTTTCCATTGAAACTTATTTCGTTCGTCAGACAAATCGGTGAAATTTTACGAAATAAAATATTTTTTCAAAAATTAATTAAAAATAGCCTTGACCATATTTTTTAGGCAACCCTATTTATTTATGTCCTGGAACATATTTTATTTCATAAAATATAAGTTTCATCCGTCAGACGTATCGGTGAAGATCGACCATATATCCCGGATCTTAGACCACTTGCTATGGTGAAAACATAACATTTTATACATTCGCGATTCATGTCAAGATCTCTATTGCGTTTTCTGAATCTGGTGATTTACATTTATATTCTGGTGATTTACATTTATATAATTATATTGATTTTTTTAAGGTACCTAGCTGCAAATTAGCTCGCTATTCAATTTGTCTATGTGTTAGAAACAAATCGAATTCGTAATTGTTAATTATCGACGGATGCGCGGCGAATACCCAAATTATCTGATAACCAACAACGCTGGTACCTATGCTTCAATAGCTACACACTTACGGTGGAGTACAGCAGTCACCATGCGTGTTCTACTTTTGTTATCGTTGCTGGTGAATCCTCTTATAGTTTCATCCCGACATGTGAGCCGCAGAGAGGAGGTAAGTTGAAAAGTTCTTCGTATTCGTCACAAAAAGCTATAGGTAGGTACCATGGCCCACACTGAACTGTACCCACACTGTAAAAGCGTCACGGCATTAAAATACAACTCATATTGATATATTTTAAGGCTCTGTTTTTGTTGCCAATCTATTAATCCCAAATTCGATTAATTAGTTGTCCGGTTAAATACGTGCCATGTCTAAACATTAAAAGGTAGTGTTTTTTTTTTTACTGATACACAATTTATAAACACGTTTACAGGTTCACAGTAAAAAATTGAACTTTTTACTTTAAAAATGGACTTACAACAACCAATTCAAATTTCATATCTTTCCAGCTCATTTTCTCGGCTTCAACTGACTGTCGCTTGATCGCTTATTCGATAACGCTATCCAATTTTATTATACCTAATGTATATGTCTATGACATTTAAGTACCAATACTTTCTGATTGTAGACATGTACCTACTTAATATATGTCTAGCCGGTATAGGCGGGGGAAGAAACTTTGAAAAGTGTTCGAGTACATCACATTGTGTCCTACAATATATTTGTGTTTGGAATATAATAGAACACTATTTTGTGGATGTATGTGTAAAGTAAAGTTATCTCTAAAAATTATTATTAGATTTTGTCAATCACTTTATTTGGCCACCGCATTGAATGAGCGCATTTTGTGTAACGAGTTATACGAAAAAGTTCATGTCCACTTGACTATCTCGGATTTCCAAACTGGCCAGTGTTTTTGAAAGTTGCACCCCCAAAAATATCGGAAATGAGTACCATGACGACTTTTACATAAAAGTGCATGGCCGCCATCTTGTTTAAAAAACCGGCCAAGTGCGAGTCGGACTCGCGTTCCAAGGGTTCTGTACATTAAGTCCGACTCACGCTTGACTGCAGAAGTGCACATTTCTAATAGGTTTTCCTGTCATCTTTAGGTTTAAATATTTTATGTATTTTTTTCAAAATTTTTGACTTAGTAGTTTGGCTTTTTTCTTAAATAACTTCTAACATACACATATATTTTAAAATTAAAAAAATATATATTTGTAATTCTCAAAATGAACTCTTTCATTTGACATATGACACGATATAGTTTGAAAAACTTTATTTTTTAATTTTCTCATTTACCCCCCAAAAGTGGCCCCCATGTTTAAAATTCATTTATTTACGTTACATGTCCGTCTTTAGGTCACCAATTTACATATGTGTACCAAATTTCAACTTAATTGGTCTAGTAGTTTCCGAGAAAATAGGCTGTGACAGACGGACAGACAGACAGAAGCATGATCCAATAAGGGTTCCGTTTTTTTCCTTTTGAGGTACGGAACCCTAAAATATGACATTGTTTTTAAAATCCGCGTCCCCCAAAAATTTGGAAACGAGTATCATCACGACTTGTATGAAAAAGTGCAAGACCGCCATCTAGGATTCTAAAACGGACATTGATTTTGAAATCTGCATCCCCGACAATTTCGGAAATGAGTATCATGATGACTTTTACAAAAAAGTGCGTATCCGCCATCGTGGATTCCAAAACGGACACTATTTTTGAAAGTTGCCTCTCCACAAACTGCGGAAATGAGTACCATGACGACTTTTACAAAAAAGTGCATGGCCGCCATCTTGGTTCCGAAACGGACATTATTTTGTAAAGGTCCCCCAAAAATTTGGAAACGAGTATTATCACGACTCGTATGAAAAAGTGCATATCCGGTGTTTTGGTTCCAAAATTAACATTGTTTTTAAAATCGGCATCCTCAAAAAATTTGGGAACGAGTATCAATCATCACGACATGTTTGTATGAAACAGTGCAAGACAGCCATCTTGGATTCCAAAACGGACTTAAAAATAACTTATCTTTTGGTTTTTATTACTAATTAACCCTTATCTTGGCAAGGCTCAAAATATGTTAAATATAAACATTTTTTTAGTTTTTCGTCACCTATTGATCATACTGGACTGTTAAAAAATAATGGAAAAAATCCAGGATTTTCCAGTTTCGGAAAATCATATGTATCATATTTGATACAATGCCAATCCCTCGACAAAATAGTTACCTACTTTTTAGAAGAAAAATGTGGATTTTAATAAAAATAAAACATGTAATGCAACAGAAATTATCATTTATTGCTAATTAAACGCAATCTAAAGCATCAGATGACTATTACACCTGTAAAAATAAATTATATCTACGAATACCTGATCACATGGCCGGGAAATTTGATCCCGTAAAGCTCGTAAATTACTTTTTGCCAATATTTAACACTATCTTCTCTTCACATACGGTGTTCAAATTTACCTCCGTGTCTTACAACGCCGCCGCAGCCCGTGCCCGAGTATGTCGATGCACATGCGATAGTGTATATTCTCCGTCATTTTTCCTCCGCAGAAAGCACCAATTAGCCTTTGTCTCATTTCGTCCGCAGTTTCACATTCCGTTTGGTAGGTACACCATATCTTTTACACAGCCCCACAAATTTAAATAGCCACGAGCATCTAACAACGGCATTTTTATTTGAAGAATATGACATTAAATAAGTAAAGTTCAATGAAAATTTTATTTCAAACATCAGACGTCTTGTCTATATCCTACCACGCAAGAAGGTTTGTTAGTTTGGTATTGAAGAAGTATTTATTCTTGATTTATTCTTAGTATTTCATTTTTGCAAGTTCATTTGGTGTAATTTTTTATTATTTTAGATAGTTTCCAATTATTCGAAAATAATTTTGTTTCAGTGTTAAGAAACTAAAACCTTTTTATCAGTCAAGGAAACCAGAGATATTTATAAGACGATTGCGTACTTTTGAGTGGTTGTCAATGTCACCATTTGAACTGTCGTTGTAAATAATGTTTTGGTTAGTATTATTAATATTAAGGAATAACATAAGTACTTCATTCAAGTATTGAACAAGTGGAACCACTAAGAAAGCGGAAATCCTGCAACGATTCTTACCGTGTTGTAAGCAGACCTAAAAATGGTTAGATGGCAACAAATTTGCATAATTTCCTGTCGTATACTGATTGTTTACAAGTTCATTGACCCTGTCACCTGTTAGGGTTAGAACAAAGTAGTTTTTTGCATGGATGTTTAAAAGGCCATAATTTAGAAACGGTTGTCCATATTAACATAGTTTCTATGGAGAAAATATAGAGCTAAGGCTAAACTATCTCCCATTTCCGGAAAGGATCGTCGTGCCTTTCCACCCTGTATAGTAAGTGTTCCGGACGTTTGTATTTTAGGTTTATTTTATTTTGGGTAGTTCCATTTCATAACTTTGACGATAAAGAGGAAAACCCACCTCACCCCGTAGTGCCTCATATTTGGGGTGAGAGGGGTTTTCATACAAAGGTGATTTTGGTAGATTGTTGGATCGATTTTTTTTTATTATGCGTATTACTAGAGCTCCATTTTAAATTGGAATACATTATTTTTGTAGCAGTAGGCTTAAAATCCCTTCTCACCCCCCTCTCAAACCTTCTCTCTCCATTCATATCCCATCTCTCCCCGTGAAACCTACTCACCCCGTTTTACGGTAATAAATATATCTCATTGTATCACAGTTGGTGACAGTTTCCATATAAATAAAGATTTATATTTTGACCAAATCATTACATTTATATCGATTGTTTGAAAAAAAAAACTATAGATTGAGCTTATTTTACACAGCTCACAGGAAATTCTCGAGATTTATTTGTTCTTAATCATGAACTAACTTAAGAAATATAATTTATACATCCACTTGGTCAGTAAGGTGTATTCGGGTATTACCGAATGTGGGATAATTCCGAAATTCAGATGAAAATCACCCTTAAATCCATCATAATAAAAGTCTCTTTTCGGAATTATCCGACAGTTTTCGACATTCGGAATTACCCGAGTAAACCTTATATCGTTCTAGATATTGACCAAGTCCTAGAGTTAGTAAGGTCATTAATTTTTTGAAGATCTCAATTACGGTACTGGGGATTATCATACCGTGGGCATCTGAAAACCCTAAATATTGATTAGAAAAAGCTTTTGGAACTGTGGGAATTGATGCAAAAATATTTTTTTCTTTCCCCGCCTAGGACCAAGCGAAAGGAGGACGCGGCCAGGATGTGGAAGCGGCGCAAGAAGCGGCTGATAAACTGATCCTGCGCTTGATATCGACGTCAATGCTAGCCAACCACACCACACCGCTCGCGAACCTTTCCGTCCGACGCGGCGCGACGGGCTATGGTCCAAAGCAGGTTTGTGTGAACCACACCTAAATAAGCGTAGGTACCTAAGTTAAATAATGTTAAATTTCCTTTTCCGTAAAAAAAAAGCCTCCTGCGTGTGACAACACATTGGGCCCGATTCGGATTTTGAAATAGACATCTATTAGACATCTTTTAGACATCACCAAGATACGATAACGATATGTTTAAGATCTAACCTGTCAAATTTGACATTTGCGCGATTCTGGAGATGCTGTTGAACGATTTCCACAGGATATGACTTAGAGATCCAATTCACATCTAATAGATATCTTACTCTATCTAACGTAAAAGTGACATTGGTTGCCCGAATTGCACTGCAAAAGAGAACTAGTTGATATCTAAACTATAACGTATCTAGAATGGATCTAGTACGTGTCGTCTCTTGTGAATATCTTGAAGTTCGAATACGGCAGATTGATCGCTGTCTTCGCTATCTTAGTTGTCGTACTGCGCACACGGCAGAAATTTGAGACTTTATTTTTTTAATACAACATACCTACTAAAAGTGCAATAGTACATTACGATATAAGTGCGAAAAGTAGGAAATTCGCAACGAGTGGCGATAAATTACCAGACGAACGAAGGGCGTGTTTTAAATCGTAGACACGAGTTGCGAATTACCTTTTCGCACGAGTAATGTACAACGTTTTACATAGGCCCTTTAAATTTTCGACATACGCACGTATAGTACTCTTAGTTACCGCTCTTGGGCGGTAAATTAGCACCATATGTACTGTAAAGTATATTTTCACATCACCAATTCGAAAAAGGGCTTTTTCTTCCCTGCTAGGAGGAATCAAAGTGGCACTTTTATTCCCTGCTAGGAGGGATCAAATCAAAGTAACACTTTTCTGTTCTAGCACACTATTTTTTCATTTTTTTGCATAATCTGTTTAAGCGTCAGATTGTGTCAACACTAAGATTTTTTTTATTTTCCTCATAGTTGATGTGAATAGCAGCACACAGTAACAAAATTATTTCGTCTTGGGCGTTAACACTTGAATCCCTCATTACGCTCAGGATTCAACGTACGCCCTTGACGGAAATATATCATTTTGATCCCTTGTAACACAAACTACTATTTCATCACACTTGCTCGAAAAAGATCTTATTTCATGCAGGTGTACTGAAGGACAAAGGCCTATATTGTTCCCGCGGGAGTTATAGATTCTGAAAAAAAAGCTATAACTCACGAGTGAGTTATGGCTTTTTTTTAAATTATGTCACTAATTTATACGAAAAAAGTAGTTTTAAATGAGTTATACATTGAAAATACTGACGTTTATAAATTATTTTGTATTTGTATGTTTAAAAATATTTAATTTGATTAATTTAATAGCCGTTTAAATTATTTTTTACACAATTTTCGATTATGGCTGAATCCGGGTGGGTCTGCGCCTTCGAATCCTAACCTGCCAAAACAAGACAATATGGCGGACGAATGTTTGAAATGTCACCGTATTTAAGAATTATTTCGCTTAAAATTTAGTTTTTTCTTCGCAAGTGTGATGAAAAACATTGTGTGTAACTCCGGGGGTAAGCATATTGTAAACTCGAGTCTTTAACTCCCTCCAGCCTGCGGCTATCGGGAGTTATAGACCTCGTTTACAAATTCTCGCTTACCCCCACGTTGCACAATGGACTATTAAATTCTAGTTTATACATTTATGCATTTATACATTTATACATTTACATGGTGCCAAAAATTTACTGTTCTAAATCTTCAGTTTAATAGATCTTCCATGGGCTGGATCGCTGTTTTAATTTTCTTGTCCGCGTGCGCACACGCCATCATGGCAGCCCAAACTTTACAGAAGCTCAAGTATCAAGAAGACAATACAGAGCTTCCATGTCTAGATTAGAAAAAAAAACATTCAGTCATTAGACACTAAAATTATTTGGAGAACTTAACAACAAAGAGAGCATCGTTACAAAACGTGGTCAAAAAATAAGTACATCAAATCGAATCGAATTAGGAACTCTGCGTCCAGCAACTCTAGCATGAGTTGCGGTCTCGCGCGCTACTCCATACATCTAGCGCGACTTCAAGCATGGACTGCTTCAAGTATCCTAGACCGCCAGTTAGCGGTTTTATACCCCGAGGCCCCCGAGCACGTCAAGGCCGATTTAGAATAATAAGGAGAACATTACTACAATATAATGCCAGCATTCGAACGTGAGATAAACCTAATTGAGAAATAAATCTTTGGCAAAAATATCATTTTTGGTACAAGTGTGGCGTGCACACCGCCCACGCCCTTAATTCCAATGTAAATGTTGGTTGCATTGAACCATAAATGTAAATATTGGCTGCATTGATCCGGTATTCATTCGATGACCGGATCACTGATTGGTCCAGCTAGCGCGAGTGAGATATTCCGTTCACTCCCGTTCGGGAGTGAAGGATTGCTGTATTCGCTCCATTCGCTCTAGCTCTCTTTTTTGCTCTGCCTGCGACATAGAACATACCCATATAACCATTCCAGTCGCAGAATCATCAAAGTGGTAATTTAATGTCAGATCTGTCGTAACAGAGTGCACACCAGGGATGTTGCGGATGCAGATTTTTTGACATCCGCGGATGCGGATATTTAAAGCCTCACATCCGCGGATGCGGATGCGGATGTCAAGATTTGGTACTTAAAAAAAGTCAAATATTACATTTTTAGCATTTTTTATTTAAAAAAACGAAACGTTTAGTATTTGAGCAAGAATATAGGTGCGTTTTATTTAATAAACAGTAACTTGGCCGACTTTTCGGGATCTAGACGATTTCGTTATATATAATGACGAAATTACCTAGCACTTACACTTACGCCGCCGGCGCCGCCGCTAATACGTTCCAGTTACCGACTTGGTCGACATCCGCATCATGCGGATGCTCCGCATCGATTTATGCGGATGCGGATGCAGATGCGGATGTTGTAAATAATGCGGATGTTCCGCGGATGCGGATGCGGATGCGGATGCGAATATTCGCAACATCCCTGGTGCACACAATGTGTCTAGAATTGTTCAGTAACTAAGTGTCGTCGCCGTGTGTACGCTTTTCCGTAACAAGGTGTCGACACATTGTGTGCATTTTGCGTGCGGTTTGTGACCAAATCTGACAGCAAATTTGTGACAGCAAATATCAATATAAAATACCTCTTGAAAACCAAGGTTTGTCAAACTGTATTATTAGTGTCTCGTGTGCTCGTAATTCTAGTAAGTCATCATGAGCGATCCAAATGATAATAAATAATCGACGAAAACCATTTAAACACTCGTCAACATTTTATAGAAAAGTTTTTAAAGAATTGCAATACCTACGCTACATAGGTTAGGCAACGAATGTTCAAAAAAAGTTGTAGAGGGAAATGCTTGGAACACAATATTTGACTCCGTAACTTGGTTTGAACTAGTTAGGAGATGAACATATCAAAAGTCCCCGGCCCTTGTAGCCCTTGGTAGCCCTTAAGCCGAGGGGAGAGAGGGTTTAAAGGTTTTCCCATTGTTCGGGTTTTCGGTTATATCTCGGAAACATGCCACACCTCCACAGCGACAACATAGCGACATGGCCACTTATACAAAATGAAAGTTAATTTAATATGTTACAAGTTTTATTTAGTCAAGTTTCTTGAATAGTTTTTGAAATATCCGCTCTTGAAAGTTTATTTGGGGCTCTCAATTTTGCCTTGATATTATCCTATGGCCTGTCCTGGGACTCAAACTATTTCTATACCAAATTTTTTTTAAACTTAAAACGTCAAAGAAGTTTAAAAAAGTATTTGTTAAATTTTGTGGAATGGTGTCAATGTAATGCTATAACTGGATTCAGCACCCCCGATTTTACGAAAACGATACCAAACATGGCCTCGTAGCTTCACTGATGTAGAAATCAAGATAAAATTGAGAGCCTCAAATTCTTATTACTTGGCCTAACTTGTGTAGAAGGAAAAGGAGAAATAAAAGTCTTCGGCAGGAATAATAAAAGACACAAATATATTTTTTTTGAGTTACGAGTACTATTTCAATTATCAAACATAAACATACTTTGATTATATTATTCTAGTGAGATCCTCATACATAAATAAAAAAAAAAAATTACAAGTTTGAAATGTCACGGAACTCTCACAGTAGTGTGAAAACTACAACCGACGCTGGAAAGGAGAAATTGGATAAGCGACACGCAACTAACTTTACAGGGGAGCCAAAAAACTGCAATACTTTCTAAAAAAAAAACATTAAAATTCCTAATGATGACGAATTTCCAAAATGAGAAATTTTATATGGTTATAGTGATGTATTCTACATTATCCTATTATTATTTTACCTTCAAATGAGCTATTTAAGAATTTAGTGTCGCTTAAGCAAAATAGTCGTTAAAATAAATTTAGGTAAATTTATCTTACCGACATGTTTCACAAGAAATTAGTCAGGTAAAAAACTCCAAGCTAAATTTGTTGTCAGAATTGATCGAGTAAAAACTATCTCATTGCAAAGTATGCTTATTTTATAGTCAAGCAAAAAAGTATATACGTAAAATTTGACAAAAAAACAAATCAAAATAAATTATCTAATCACTATTTAAGGAGCAATTTCAAACTCGGTAAGCTGCTTATGCGACACATTTAACCTATGATACATCTACATTCTATGAGTTTTATAGTTATCAACTACAAGGAAAAGATTGTCATACCTACGCATATAAAAAAAAACTCCCTTTAAGGAATTTGTATAACTTTATTTCAAATAAGAAGTTATGTAACGAGTCTTAAGATAACAAGTGTACCATTTCTATTTGAGATCAAAATTGCTTAAAAAGGGTCAACTTAATTACGAGGTACCAGTAAGAATGGGAAATTTATATTATTTGAAACCAAAATAGGAAAAAATATTGTCTCGTGTTTTCATACCTTAGATTTACATTATTTTATCTATTTATTTCCCTTGCTTGGCATTTTCTGATATTATGAAAAATAACAACAAAAAGAAAGTACTTAAGTAAAAAAAATACTAGGTAACTTCCAACAAATTTCAGGTAAAATGGAATAAACGACAAAATTTTTATATCTGAAATTAGGTAAATAATGATAAACGCCAATAGTTCACATTTGACAGTTAAGTAAATTTATCCATATGACATTAAAACCTATTATTCAGTCAGGTAAAATTAGTTAACCGACAGTGAAAGGTTAATTGTCATAAGGAAACATTATCCAAGTTAAGGTTAAGCTGAACTGGCAAATAAGTAAAAAACTCTAAGGTTCATTACATCGAATAACTTTTTATCTAATCTCCACTTTTCGAAAATTTGTTGAAAACTAAGTCGTTTAGTAACTTAAATGTACCAGTGATTCTCCAAATCACCGACTGGATAAGCGACACTAAAGTCGTCAGATGGGTACGAAACCTAGTCCATTCGATGCAGAAAAATCTGGCGATTCCAACGATGTATATAACTCAATATCTCTGAAAATGTCGCTTATCCAATTTCTCCTTTCCAGCGTCGAAACTATTATGACAAAAAAAAAATCTGGGCACAATTTAAGAATCACCCGATTGCGGCGAGGAATCGTCTGTATTTTTGCTTGTTTCATTACCTTCTGTAGCACTATATTGATTACATCTCATATCATATTGATATATTAATTAAAAGTCGTCAATGTCGTCATGGATATCGCTTTAGCCCTTTAGGTATAGGTTTTAGGGAGTGCAGAATTCGAAAATGATGACCATATTGGGATCCAATCGACACCCTTGACGACTTTTATGAAAAAGTGCACGGCAGACATCTTGGATTCCAAAATGGTCATCATTTTCGAATTCTGCACTCCCTAAAACCTATAAAACGACATCCATGTCAACTTTTGTAATAAAATGCGTAGCCGCCATCTTGGATTTCAAAACGGTCATCATTTTCGAATTCTCCACTCCCTAAAACCTATAAATCGATATCCATGACGACTTTTATGATAAAGTGCACGGCAGACATCTTGGATTCCAAAACGGTCATCATTTTCGAAACCGGTACTCCCTAAAACCTATAAATAGACACTCATCTCGACTTTTATGAGAAAATGTTTGGCTGCCATCTGCACCCAAGACATCTCTATTATTATTACGTACAAAAATGACTCCCTGTCAACTTTCAATCGAGAGTTAATCGAAAATCTATTCGATTAATATTCAGATTAATTCGATTTCGACTAAATTAATCGCTATAAAAATTTGAGGATTAACTTTTTTATTCCATGAACAGTTAATCGATCGAATCGAGTTAATCTAATAAACAGTTAATCGATTAATGCCCATCTCTGACCACGGCATGGCTCTTACACTTTGAGAATATCTGAAATAAACGAACACAAGGGAGCCATTTTGCAAATCCAGTAACTTTGTTACTACTTTTGACACGCGCCGTCATGTGTCTACACAGAGTCGTAACATTGCGACTACTTTGTGACTGGAATATTTCTCAGCCTTAAACCATATTTTTACATCATAATTAACAAGTTTAGTAGTATGTAAAGCGTTATTTCTATTATTTAAGTATAGTATACGCATCGGAGTACCTACTAAAAATGCATCAAATTATGTACCGTAAACTCGGGTTACTTTAACCCAATGGAGGGTAATTTTGACGCACATGAAAACCTCATTTAAAAGGGTCTAATAAAAGGCATAAAACGTCAAAGGATAGCTAAAACCAACGTCATGGCATATTTCCATAATTATAGTGCAATAGTATAACCTGAACGGAGTAAATCTCAATGGCCAAAGTTACCCTCCAGGGTTAAAGTAACCTGACTTTACGGTAGTTATGAACACATGCACTGAGAAGTAAACAATAACATTGCCGGCTAAACTAAAATAATGTGGTGGCGCGTTGATAAAATTACACTTAGTTTATCAAATCACTCGAGCAGTTTAATTTCCCATAGTAATTTAAGTCCCATTGTAATATAAATGCAAACAATAAATACACGTCTTGTAATCCTTTTTAGAGATGGCGTTTTAATGTACGTCACTTATTTTTATTTAAGTATTTTTCTATCTGACAGTTCCCATTTGACACGAACAAAATGAACGAATGATTTTGGTAAAAGTAGTCGCAAACTGGTAACAATGCGTGCACACGGCGACGACACTTTGTGTGTAAATATGTATGTGTCGACCCTTCCCCATTTCTGGTAACTGTGTCGTAATGACGACGACTCTGCGACTGGAATTGTGACCGAAACAGACAATGTCGACGCAAGATGTGTCTATGTCGTAGTCAGATCGTATAATCCGCCGTATTACATTACGGCTAGCCGTTTTCAAAAACAGGGGCGTTTTGAAATGCGGCGGCTCGACGATTAGCCAGATTGTCATTGCGATACGTTCTTCAATAAGGCGGCCTACGTTTAGCCGCATCGTACTACTATTTTAGATTGTAGAGTGACCAGTTCTTTCGGTCGCCTACGTAACCGGAGTTTGACAATGTTTGCAATTTAATTTATTTTTACCATGGTCCCACCGCACTACATGTGTTTCTTTTCCAAAACAGTTCCTTCACAACTTAAATAGACGGAGCCCCGCAACCGGGGCTCCTGTTTCTGGGCGGTTTGCCCTTCGGGCATCTGAAGCTACCTAACGAACCTAACCTACTTACCTACCTACGCTTTTTTCCCCAAAGTGTAATGTTTTCACGGACGTCTCACTAATCAATAGGTAGGTAGGTTAGGTTCGTTAGGTAGCTTCAGATGCCCGAAGGGCAAACCGCTCAGAAATAGGAGCCCCGCTTCGTCTCGTTAAGTTGCGATGGAAATGTTTTTTGAAAAGAAACAGTCCGACGAACTCCAGATTTGATGGACACCCCAGCGTTTGTCAGGTAGCGCCACGGGTGTTAAAAATGGGAACTATAAACTGTCAAAGCGGCGGCTAATGACTCGCTGTATTACATTACGGCTAGCCGTGTTGAAGAACGTATGGCGCCGAATACATTCCGGCGGATCCTCATTCAGCCGCATTCAATCCGGCTAATCGTTAAACCGCCGCATTTCAAAACGCCCCTGTTTTTGAAAACGGCTAGCCGTAATGTAATACGGCGGATTATACGATCCGACTGCGACATCTACACCGTGTCGTAACGGCGACTGAAAATGGTTGTATGGGTAAACTACGCTCCTGCATGTACGTGTACGTTAAGAAACTACCATGTAAGTTACGTGTCATAACCCCCTCACACACGCAATACTCTCCAACGCAGTATTCTCCAACAAGAGTCTTATTCCGATCTACACCACCTGCTAGGACCCCGCAACCCAAACAAGCTTTTATCGCTGACTGTACTTTTCTTAACACATACAACTAAAGTCGGACCAAGAAAAGTCTGCAGCGGATTTGATAGCCCACGCAGTGCAAGTGTCATTTATACGTCATAATTTCATAGAACGTTTAAAATAACACGTAATACTAACAAGTAATACTCATCGAGACAATCTAAAAACCCCTAACACAATTAGGTTGCGTTGTTTCATCACAGAGTTCCTATGGCCACCTCCTGTCTCCATCATCAGATCACCTCGATGGTACCATAATATTGCATTGTCATCCGATTTATACATGCATGAAAAATTTCAATTCAATCGGAAACCGGGAAGTGGATCAAATTTAACTAAACTTGCAAGATTTGATTACAGACAGACAACGGGACAGGTGAAACTAAATAAAAGCTTGTAAAAAACACATATTATGACCGAGTAGCCATTTGTGGTTAACACAAAAAATGGATTAGTTCACTGTGAAACTGTATCATTCCGAGAGGAACAACATCCAACGACACACCGTGAACAAATTACTTAATTTTTTAGAAAAGAATAATGCATGCAGTCAATCACATAGGTTAGGTTAGACCTACACAAAATATCCCAAATTTAACTTGCCATGCCAACAAATAATAGGTTGGACAGTCACCAATAAGTAAATAAATAATCAGTAAAAACAAATAAATATATTTACTTTTGTTTTATATCTATGCACTGCAACAAGATTTTCACTTTATATTGTTCTATGTTTGAATGTTGGTTTATTAATCAACCTTTCCACCTTTTTTCCATCTCTGTGAACTAACATAATATCTTTACGTTTCCTAACAGATTCTATCGATTTCCCATAAGGCGCATTAACCATCAGTTTCCAAAAACTTCTCTCGAATTCATTTTCAGCCTTCTGTCTTTGCTCTGTGCAAAACTTTACATATGGAGCAACATACATTGATTCTTCATGGTCGGTTTTAAACACCGTCTCGAACCTAGCAAGTTAGCATTTCACCAGTATTTACGCTAGCCGGCGTACTTTCGGATTAGCAGGAATCCCAATCCGTCGCGGGTTAAACTCCTCTTGGCGTCCAACACTTAGTTTTAACTTAGATATAAGAGTTCAAAGCATTTAGTGTACTTGTGTGTTTTTATTATAGTTTATATTATTATATTGGTCACCGGCGTTTCAATTATCATTCCCGGCTTCAACACGTAACAAATGGCTATACTGAGTGAGGTTCGCAAACTATTATTTAAGCTCGTAAATAATTACGACAATGTGCGAAGTCGACGTGTAGCGTTGTATAACGAAAAACTGCAATGTTTACAACTCCTAGACGAATGTAAACAAATTAGGAGGTTGGTGCTTTATAAATATTTTGATACTTAGCATTTAGCATATTTGGCATAGTACTTATGTATTTTTTTGCTGATGGATTAATATTACGGTATTATCAAGCTTGGCCTTATTTACACTACATTTCATTTTTCACCTTGTTACAATGGTATATGGTGAGAAAGTGTTAACATTATGTGTTTATCGTTGACTGTACTAATTACATAGTGGTAGAAATTATGTGAGCTGACTTTGAGTGAACGTCAACGTATATTTTAACTTATATCCTTAGGTACCTACGTGTGCACAGTAAAATCAAAAATATTTTCTAGTATCAAAACTATAATTCCTACTACACAAAGTGTGACCAGCCCAAGATTTTTTGAATTTCTTGCCAAACATTTGTGTAATATTTCAGTAGCCAGACTCTACATTAAACTATTCCACCTCTTATTCCTCTCTCAAAGAATATGTACCTACATGTCATATAATTCGTTATCAGGTCTATTTTAGCTCTAGTGTACTTAAACACACAATCCCATGCGTATCCTGGTAATGTATAATACCACGACGGATCCAACCTGAATTTCTCCAACCCTATGTTCCTAAATCTTTCAAAAATATCAGCTAATAATAATACATCCAATTTTAAATATACATCATGGTAATGACCTAAATTTTTGATTTTTAATTCTTTTGCATGTTTATAGTCAACGTTTTTTATATTACTAAATGTTTCCTTCTTTGGTAATATTGTTTCTTTAAATCTATCAAAGGAATCCATATATTCGTAAGGATATATTCCTTTTCTAATGTTCTTACCATTTTCCTTCCTAAATAGAACATTCTGTTGAGATTTATTAAAATAATTAGAAGTTTCCTTCAAGTCTTCAGTTTTTAAATTACCAGACAGATTATCTAAAGATTCGGCCAAACATTTATAAGAATCTATGAATCTTAATTCAATCCTTTGTTTATCGTCCATTTTAATTATTTTACTAAAAGAAATATATTTTTCTTCATTATTAGCTATTGCTTTTATGTCAACACATATCCTATCTCTACCCAATTCTTTTATGAATAGATGTGAATCATAACTACTAAGATTGTGTACATATCCAGGAATAAAATTTGGTGCTTTGTACTTCAGATTGCATGTATTATATGCCGCACCACGATATTCACCTGTATAGTGATCGTGATCTTTAACTTTTACAATTCTTGTGTCATTCAAATATTGTTGCACGATAGTATAACAATTCGTTGCGGAACGAAATTCCTCAATCTCTTGATGATTATCATATTTATATTTAATTTTATCAAAATTTTTACAACATTTATCACAACATTGGGATTCTGCGATATCATCCTTCACCGGTTTAGTAGAATATACTCTTGTATACTTTCTGATACATAATCTACATTCAAAATTTTTATATCATTTATCACAACATTGGGATTCTGTGATATCATCCTTCACCGGTTCAATTTTTTGATTATTCTGATATATTTTTGTACACTTTCTGATGCATAATTGACAATCCAAAATTTTATCAATTTTATCATCTGGTGTCTCTTTTGTAAACTCTGTCAAACAAAGATAACATTCTGTAGCATTGTTAAAGTCTTCAATGTCAATATCATTCATACTTACGATCTCTTTCATCAACTTGTATATTTCAATTGCACGCTTAGTCAGACTTTTAACGAAACGTCGGTATCGTTGAAAGGGCAAGGTCTTTTCAAGATAGTAGACGGGACGACAGTAAAGCCTAAAGAAGAAAAACACCGCAAAAGCACAGGCGCTGATAGTGACAAGAATGTAAGAAGAAGTAATGTTGCACATCATGTTGTGCGAGACGTCAGCAGAGATGTGGACGAAGTTACAGAGTGTGTACGAGCAGAAATCTGAAACTAGTATTCATATAGTTCAGCAGCGTTTCTTCCAGAAGTATGAAGAAGGTACGGAAATGTCCGTGTTCCTGTCAAAGATACAGGAGATGAAAAACCACTTGAAACAGTTGGGCGAAACTATCTCAGACAAGTTTGTAATAACGAAGGTACTCATATCTTTTACTTAAGACTACAAACATTTCGTCTCAGCGTGGGAGTCTGCTCCGGACGACAAGCAGACATATGACAACTTAACTGCTAGACTGCTAATAGAGGAAGAGAGAATAAAAGAGAAAGATAAGAATTTGCCATCAACGTCGGCTTTTGTGGCAAAGAAGGTAGATAAGAAGAATGTGCGGTGCTTTTTATGCAACAGGCTCGGACATTATCAAAGTGAGTGCGGGTATAATAAAATGGAGAATAGGCATCATAACAAGGACAGTCGTCAAGATTTACGGTGTTATTTTTGTGATAAACCGGGGCATTTGAAGAGCCAGTGTCGTTTTAAAAAGGACAAAGAGAAGAATGCATTTATGGTTCAAAGTGTGGACGATGGTGAACATTTCCAAAGTGCGAGATTTCTTGTCGATCAAGGTGCGAGCGAGCATATGTGCCGTGATATTGAACTATTTTAGTCGTATACGCGTGTAAAGAATAAATTCGTGGTCGTAGGAAACAACGAGAGAATGAGTGTACTCGGCATCGGACAGATGGCAGTGCAAGTATGGAACGGTACGGATTGGATTGACACGACCATAGAGAACGTACTTCACGTTCCGGAATTGAAAACTAACTTGTTTTCTGTCCATTGTGCAACGTCAAAAGGTTATGTTGTCGTTACCGGTGAAAATAAAAGCAAGTTTTACAAGCGAAATAAATTGATGGTTATTGGTGAGAGATGCAGAAGGATGTATTATTTTGATTTTCGGTTTTTGAATACATGCGCAGCTAATGTGGCTTATGTGGCTGGTACTAAGAGCGCGGTCATACGCGAGTGGCATGAAAAGTCGGCTAACCAAAATATGAAGGATGTGAAGGATGTGCTCAAGAAATAGAACATTGAAGCCCAAACCCAAACGTGTGAGGACTGTTTAAAGGGCTTGCCATATCCATCGAGTGAAAATGTTAGCACGAGAACATGCGAGGTTGTTCATGCAGACACTTGTGGACCTAGCTCGAAAGGGTCGGTGATACCATGTAAAGTACCAAGTCAAGACGAACAAAAGGCTCAAGACCAGGATGAAAGCGCAGTGACTCGAGCCGTCAGGTACAACCCACAGATGATTATACTCCAGTAAGTACAGAGATGCTCTCAGATTCCGGTCAAGACCCTGTGTATCAGGAGGGAATGTCGAGGTAAAAGAACATGAAGAACCTCTAGGTCTAGGTAAGCGGATTAAGAAACCACCTATTTTCTGTAATTGTAGCTATGTGTTGAGTGACGAAACGGAATCTCAAACTTATAGTGAGGCCATTAATACTCCAAATGTGTACGAGTGGAAAAATGCAATGCAGAGGGAACTGCAAAGCAAACCCTAAAAGACAATAACGCTTGGACAGTTTGTGATCATAAAGTCAGTGATAAGGTAATTAGTAGTAAATGGGTTTTTCAAAATGAAACCAAACCGGTTCATCAAATGGATGTGACAGGGGCATTTTTGTATAGAGAAATTGTTGATGATATTTTGATTTTTGTTACTGATGAAAAGCAAAAGCATAATAAAGAGTACTAACGTACAGTATGGACACTCCCTGCCTCCCGTTGAAAGTGCCGCCCACCCGCTCTCGATTACCTCACAGTTACCGGCTGCCAAGTACGCGACGACGCGGTGCGCAGAGCGGAGGCCACGTAAAATATTCAAATATAAAACAAATATTTACAAAACCTATCAGATCACACTGAAAACAACACAATATCTATATGAATTCAAAATAGGAAACTGTTGTATAAATCGAGCTTAGATCCACCTTACAGCTAGGGATTGCAATCCGGTCCGGCGGATCCGGTAATCCGGCCGGATCCGGCACTTTTTAAGGGAAATAGGAAATAGGGGATCCGGGAAAATAAAAAAAAAAGATCGCACACAGCAACCACTGTGCGTTTTAGGTGAGATAAATGTGACGGATGAAAGAAAGAAGTTAAACAGAATAAAGAACGAATGAAAAAATCAACATTTAGTAAAATAAGAAGATATTTAATTTGATGATGATTGAGAACAGAAGAGGATTTCCTCTTCTTTCATGTTAATGGCACGAATCGGCACGATACGACGATTACTTAAATACTTAGAACTTAGAAGTAAAAATTAAAGGATGGAGATGTCATGGAAGTAGGGCTTGCAATTCGAATATTCGAATTTGTCGAATATTCGACCTTGTCTTGATATTCGAATATTCGACCGCTCAGGTTTCGAATATTCGAATGTTTTTTATTACTATAAAAAAATCTATTTCATCCGCTGTAGTTCCAATTTCTGTGTGTTTTCCGGGTATTTACAGTGAATGAGGAACAGTAGATACCCAAATACGAAAAAAATAATATTTTTTACTGTATTCCTCTCGATAGACTTCGTGAATACAGTGAAACTTAACTCAATTTGAAAGAAAACGAAATAAAAAAGTATGTAATTTTTACGGTGCGTAAGTTTTAAGTTAAAGGGTCATTCTGTTTATTTTGAAGACTAAACCTTGCCCGCACTTATCGCAATTCTCAAATTTGATCATACCAAACCTGCCCAACTAGGTAATCTAACTATGCACCTTTAGCTGACGAATAATCCACCCAGTAGTCAACTAACTTTTTCCCTTTAATATTCCAATATTATATAATTAAGTCGACCATTAGGAATAAAAACTTGCCAAAACAAACAAAGTCAATAAAGATTCAAAATACAATGGAATTAAAGGCCCTTTTACAGGCCTACTAAAAAAATATCTTACATACCTAGGTGTTTGGATGGTTAAAGTTATATTATTTCACGCAACGACGCATTTATAATAAAAATTTTATCTAGAAATATTGAATACGTTTTATTTTGGCGTTTTACTTGTTTTTATAAATGTGGGCATCTCATATTAGAATGATAAAATCTAGTTAATTAAGTGGATTTCTGCAAAATATCTTTAGTTTTAGCAATATGTGAAAAAAGCTTTTGAATAAAACGATAATAAACCGATTTTTCGTTCTTTTTCTTATTTTTTATAATATTCGAATATTCGAATATGTCGTCAGAAAAAGTCGAATATTCGAATACCTGAAAGTTTCGAATATTTGCAATCCCTACATGGAAGGCATTTGTAACGACCGGTCTGGCCTAGTGGGTAGTGACCATTCAGTGACCCTGCCTCCTGCCTATGAAGCCGATGGTCCTGGGTTTGAATCCCGGTAAGGGCATTTATTTGTGTGATGAACACAGATATTTGTTCCTGAGTCATGGGTGTTTTCTATGTAATATAGGCATGTATTTATCAATATACTATACGTATATACATCGTCGCCTAGTAGTACAACCTAGCTAGCTGGTACCCATAGTACAAGCACAGAATAACTAATAGTACAGTCAGCAGCAGATATACCTGAGCGGGCAAGGTGTCCAAGAAAACACATACACTTCAATCGTCACAAAAATAAGGACATCTAAGTTGTCATTTTCACGTAGGCTTTCAGTTCGTCACATATATCTTAACTTCTGAGCTTTTCTTTAAAACATACACCCTTAGTTTTTTTATTTTATTATTTAAACCTTTGGGAAACAAACAGGCAAAAACAACACATACTTATAGTAAATCAGATAACACATTCACAAGCCACACAGTTTCCACTAATGAATAGTAACAGTTATGTTGCTCAGAAACTAACATTAATACAATTTAAACTTAAACCTAATTTAACATTAATAGAATTTACCACATGCAAAACTCGAATACCTAACTTGAATTGTTGAAATAACACACATAACAACAACATGTACCTAAACGTTGGCAAGCATGATGTAATATAATTACTAATGAATATTATTTTTATTATTAACTGTACTTACTTTTTATTGCAGAAACAAACTGTTGTAATGATAAATGAAATATATCAATATCAGCAAATTTTTCATTATAAGTTCTACACGCTCTTATCTAGCTAAGAAGCTATTTCTTGCATATTATGTAGTGCGCCCAAAGTCAATTGCAAAAAGGTTTGTGGAACGAGTTCGCCGATTAGAACAGCGAATCGAAATTTTAGATAAAAGATTAGATGAATCAATAAGGCCATGTAAGATTTTGAACAAAAAAATCTGATCACGAATTTCTCTACGTGTTTGAAGAGACTCTAAATTGTTAGTGCTAAAAGATTTAAATTTATATTACATTGTTCTAATAAATTTGTTTTGATTTTTTTCAATTGTATGAATGTGAACATTGAAATGAGGATTCCAGACTAGTCGCGTATTCTAAGTTTGACCTAACAAATGCGTTAAATAGTAGTTGCAGGACTCTGGGGGGTTTCTTAGGGTTTGTAAAATCCTTGCTTTGGCGGAAAATGAATCCCATCATCCTGTATGCTTTCGCTGAAATTTTGTCAATATGTGAAATAAATTGTAGTTCACTATCGAGATTTAAACCCAGATACTTCACTTCAGACACAACCGTTAAAATTTCGTTGTTTAAAGAATAATTATACTCTATCTTATTGCGTTTTCTTGTAAATGTAATAGCACAGCACTTTTCGACATTCAAGTACAGTTCATTCACAGAACAATATAAAGAACAATTTAATACTCAGAACAATTTAATCACAATGACAATAACGGTTAGAAAGTCAGTGGTAACTAAGCACTCAAATTCAAGCGGCAGTCATTAATACCTACACGCACCGCCAATCACGTACGTCAGCAGCCAGGGTGTCACCAATTGCTAAGCAGTTGTTATTTCAATGGTAACTAAGCATCATGAGACAGCATCAACATTTTATCTGTTTCACTTTTAAAAAAATACTGTAGCAGCTACGAATTGACACCTCCTTTCTTAAAGAAGTATTTTATCGTCAAGTGTCAAACTTAGACAATAAATAAGTAGGTTCTACGAGAATGATCGGTTTTTTATTTTAACTGTCATAGGCGGCCGTTCTTCCAAACCGTAGAGCATATATATGTTAATATATTTAGTTAGCCCGCTTATTGTACTAAAATATACTATAGGTACAGGGTGGCCCATTTAGATCGGTCAGTATGGGAAAATCTGAAACAATAAGATATACACCGATCTCTTCTTAGGAACCATGTCATCGATTTTAGTAACAAGAAAAACTGCATTAATACATTTAAAAAAAACGTGTACTCAGCTCGGGAATCGAACCCCAAACGTTTTGATAAATAAAACTACAGACTATTTATATTTAGATATCGATTGCATAGGTCTTAAGCAGTAAATGTTACTATGAAAACATGATGTCTAAAATGAATAAAATGCATTGTTTTCATATCCTTTAATTTATTTTAGTAAGTTTTCGAAAATACCACCATTTTTTTCAATACATTTTACATACATTTTTTTAAATGTATGAATGCAGTTTTTCTTGTTACTAAAATCGATGACATGGTTCCTAAGAAGATCTCGGTGTATGTCTTATAGTTCTAGATTTTCCCATACTGACCGATCTAAATGGGCCACCTTGTATAGTACTAAAATACGATGCTCCGAATCGATCAAAGAACGAAGGAGAAAATAATTGAATTGAAACGTAACACGTTCACTGTCCCAATCTGACATGTAAACCTTATGGCTTTGTAATAAAGGCTAGCCGTGGCCCCAAGTTAGGAGCACGGGCAGTAAAGGTGTTAAACATATCCAACTATAACTCCTCTCTTTATTTTGTTGGTTGGACTCATGATCCGCAAGAACGGTGCCTCCTCTTCTATAGATGTATGCGATAAAAACATCACTGCCATGCATATACGTAATATGCTAACTGTTGACCATAGGAATGACGAATTTTGTTTTTACAACTTAGAAGAGAGTTATATATATCTTTGAACGTATTGTTAGTATAACCTAGCAGTAAACATCAAATGATCATCATCGAAAATAACATAAAACCAGAAGACAGAAATTAATAATAGAAATGAAACCAAAAAAAAAAAAAGCTGTAATATCTAGGTGCGTGCGACTGAGATTTGAACCCGCGGTAAAGAAAGGCGTTTGCTTTTCAAAGCATAGGCTTTGAAAAGCAAACGCCTGTTACTGAGACCACAACGTGCCTTGACAATTGGCTCTAAATTCGGCTTCAGTTAGCTTTCGCTATGTGTCATTCGTTTTGACGATTCTGCTAAAAGAAATAGTTTGCAGTAAGTTGACCGAGAGGCCCCTGTCAAACGGTTGAAGGGCGAAACGTGAGATAGATGTATGTGATGACAAGACTGTACTGCTTTCGATGATTGTCAAAACGCTTTACCTGAAATTAGCATGGCTATTTTTCATTCAATATTCGACCATACTTGTATGCTTTAAACGTCTATTTTTCCATATTGTTCAGATATATTTGACACGTTGACCGCTTAGATACCAGTGGTTTTTTGACAGCTAAGGTATCAATGACTTGTTGTATTTGATTGAAATTGCGGTAGGTCCAATTCCTTCAGCTCTTTAGGGAGATAGTTATAAATGTTTGTGCATATAAATTAAATACTATATTTTTATTAATATAAACGATACACTTACTATTTTATTCACTACTGGGTTACTTATTAGGCCGAACACTCATGACGGCAGAGAATACAAGAAACACTTCTTTTCAGAAAAAGGTATTTATTGTTTTTAAGTTTTATAAACGACTTTCACGTTCAACCGTTCAAGAGAGAATGCTCAACCGACCCTGTCCGTTCGCCGTGCTGCCAGTCATTTTTGCCGGCAAAACCCAGCTTTGCGATTGGTCCGTCGACTTTGTTTGCAACCAATCACAAACCATCAAATACCAGCCTCTGATTGGTCAGCCAATCAGCGGCAAGGGATTTGACAAGTCTTCGTAGGGTTGCAGGAGCAAATAATTTACATATAAACTTTAATTCAAAAGTTGCCAAATAATGAACCCTAACAATCGTCCATCCTGACATCGTGTGCGTCCCTGCACACGGTACCAGGTGGAACCCTAACAATCAGAATATCGGTGGTTGAGCATACTGCACAAAAATTGAAATATTCAGTGACACTAATAAATAGAATACAATCAGGAGTTTCTTATACTATTCATATGAGTAGTCGAACATATATCTTTATACGTAAATCGGAGTTAGCTTTTATTTACAAAAATAGTACTTTGTGATATCAACGTATAAACTCAAATAAACCGAATACAATATTAAAAAAAAAAGGATAATAATTTTAACAATATTATGTAAAAGTTCAAAAAGAAGAACGACTCAACTTAGAACCAATCGAATGAGCTTTAAACTTCAACATATTCTATCGTACAATCTAAAGGTAATCGACGATCGATTAATCGGTTACCCTGTATGAAAACTCAGCTAACCTTGACGATCGATTAATCGAGGATGTCACCACTAATCACTTATTTAAGCCGATCGATTAAACTTAAATATGACCAGTTAGACAATTACAGCTCTAACACTAACGCTATGATGCGAACCAATCGATTCTCGCATCGAGCCTCGACGATCGATTAATCGAGGGATAACTAGCTGACCTGTCGCTCAAACCGATCGATTAAGTTTGCGCGATGTCACCCAGACGAAAAGCCCTGGTACTGGTGATCGGGCGCGAGCCGATCGATTTTCGCGTCCAATCTGTAATGAAATACCAGTTCTGTAGTTGAGAGTTTCACTGTACGAAAATACTAATAACGAGCATACTTTCAAAGCGTTTGTAAATAAACATATATAAACAATTAGCGCATAAAATAAACTAATCGTCATCAGTTGCCGATTCTGATTCTTCGTTGACATCGAGAGCAGCAACATGGATCCAGGGCATCATTCGGTCTGCCGCAACAGTGGTGGACCGCTTATTTTGTGTGCTACTTAACCCTGCAATTGGAGCTACTACATACCGGTCCATACCCAAGACTTTTGAAACTCGATATGGACCCATATATGAGGACAAAAGTTTTTTACTTTGTCCGTCATTGTTAAAATTAGTCTTGGTGATTTTAACAAGATCACCTTCTGCGTACACACGAGCTGATTTTCTATTTCTATCATAGTATTCTTTTTGCTTAACCTGCTCACTATCGATCCTATCTTTAACTTCTTGACGAATTGTTGACAAATCGGTTTCCTCACGAGTTTCTTCAGTTATTTCATTGAGAATGGGATTTACCTCGACATTCATACAGGCACCAAATAACACTTCAGCGGGCGTTCTTCCGGTCGTCTTTTGGATCGTGTTATTTAGACCCCACTGGATTTTCCCTACAAAGTTGTCCCACTCTCTCTCACCGTATTTTACATTCAACGCCTTCATCGAGTCAAGAATTGTCCGGTTGTACCGTTCAACTTGACCATTGGATCTAGGACTCGAGACTGCATTCAGAATATGTTTAACGCCTTCATCCAAACAAAACCTTTTAAACATATGCGACGTAAAACAGCTACCGCGGTCACTAATAAGGCGGTCGGGTGGTCTGAAAGTCCGGAATATGTCTTCTAAAACTCTGACGACGTTTTGAGCATGTGTATTTCTTACTGGCTTGACGAAACAAAACTTAGTAAACGCGTCTACGACTACCAAAAGATATGAGAACCCGCGCTTGGACCTCACGAAAGGCCCGAGATGGTCGACGTGGAGTGTATGAAAAGGTACTTCAACTTTTGTTATCGGATGGAGTAACCCTTCATGTTTATCTTGATTCTTTTTGGCGTACGCGCACTCAATACAAGCGCTAACGTACTTCTTCACGAAACGGGACATTTTGGGGAACCAATAATTCTTTTTTAAGCGCTCTAGCGTCTTTTCGACACCAAAATGTCCGATTTCGTCGTGGTTCAATCGACACAACTGCCATCTCGCGCCCCTCGGCACAGCCCAACGAAGCTCTTCACCTATACAACGAAATAATTTATTTTCCTTAACTACGTAGTTCTCTTTTATGTATTGGAGCCCCTTTTCATCTAAACTACTATCCAAAATGTCTCTGATCCTTCTGAGTTCTGAATCCCCGAGTTGAAGGGTATGCAGCCAATCTTCGCTGGTTACAGTCATGACGATTGGAAGATCGTCAGATGCATTCTCCTTAGTTTCGGTTACAGGATTACGGGACAGGGCATCCACGTGACTCATCTTAATGCCACTCCTATATTCGATTGTGCAATCAAACTCTTGCAACTGCAACCACCAGCGTGCTATACGGGGAATCAAATCTCGTTTTGTGAAGGTAGAGCGCAGAGCGCTGCAGTCGGTAATGATCTTAAAATCCTTGCCTAGCAAATAGACCCTAAATTTCCTCAAGGAGCAAACCACCGCCAGAGTTTCCAACTCATACGAGTGGAAATTTTTCTCCTCTGGCGAGGTTTACCTACTGTAATATGCAACCGGTCGCAGTGCTCCATCTGATGATCGCTGAAGAAGGATGCCTCCAATGCCTACCCTACTCGCATCAGTGTGGAGTTCCGTTTCCGCTGACGGGTCGTATATTGCGAGAATAGGCCTATCTACCAAACGAGCCTTTAAGTCTTGGAAAGCAGTCTCTTGACTAGCACCCCATTCCCACGCTACCCCTTTCTTTAGCAACTTGCTGAGAGGATACGCTACTTGAGCAAAGTCCTTAACAAATTTCCGGAAGTAGCTCGCCAACCCAAGGAATTGGCTAACATTATGGACGCTTTGGGGTCGCGGAAAATTTACGACACTAAGTATTTTCTTTTCCCCTGGTCTAACGCCTTCTGCTCCAATCTCGTAACCAAGATAATCTATTTTATCCTGTAAAAACTCGCACTTTTTGAGATTCAAGGTGAGATTCGCCTGCTCTATCAATTTTAATATCTCCTCTAGATTTTGAAGACATTCTGATGTATCCTTTCCGTAAATAAGAATGTCGTCCATGTAAGCAGTTGCCTTACTAAAACGAGCAGACCCTAATATCGCATTTATCATACGCTGGAATACAGCGGGCGCATTTTCCAGACCGAACAGCATATGGTTGAACTCGTATTGGCCGTCCGGTGTGACAAATGAGGTGACATGTTTACTATGCTCTGCGATGGGTACCTGGTAGTACCCAGAGGCGAGATCCAGGGAAATAAAACAAGCCTGGCCAGAAAGTCGAGCAATTTCGTCCTCTATAATCGGCATAGGATACCTCTCCTTGACAGTTATGGAATTTAACAACCGATAGTCTATACGCATTCTGAGAGACCCATCCTTCTTGCGAACAAGCAAGATAGGACTGGCATATGCAGAAGAAGATTCCCGTACTATCCCAGCTTCTACCATTTCGTCTACCATAGAGCGCACCTGTGATCGCTCGTGATGAGAGAGCCGATATGGTCGGTAAACTACTGGTCGTTCGCTGTTGAGTTCTATATTCATTTGAGCTGCGTTTGTGCAACCTAAGTCCTTGAGTGTTGATGCGAAACAATGCTTGTACTTCCTAAGCAAATCAAACAGCTGTTCTTTAACATGATCATCGACAGTTTCACTAATGCGAACCTGGCTTTCATCAAATCCGCCTTCCGCTCCGACTGCTACCTCGGGTGAATCTACGATAATCCTATTAACAATATCAACTTTTTCTGCACGACAGACCGTGGTATCCTTCGAAATACTACAGAAACCGGCATGAGGATCAACGGCTATGTTGACAAGACCATTTTTCGAATAATAGAGTCCTCCACAGACCGTGTACTGCTGATTGGGTTTCCCTGCGATGCTATTTTTTATTAATACACTACCACTGATCGAGGGTTCAACAACAGCTCTAATTGAAACTGAGCCATAGAATTCAGCAACGCTCAAAGACTATCTTTAACGAACTGACGTTGTCAATATCGACACTGGAAAAAGGCATTCTATAGCCATTATCGAAGAACTTCAGATCTGTAAAGTTTTTGTGGACGCTTATGTGAGGCAATTCTGTATAAGTTTGGCCTACTAGTATAGACTTCTTCAACAAATGATCACTGACCACCTTACACATGACGCTAGCACTAACATCGTCGATACTCAACTCAAGAGGCACTTCTCCAAAAGACCGTACAATCGCTTCCCCAAAACCAGTCATTAGCGAAGGCGTATTGTCATGACATAAACCTAATTGCAAAGCGGCAGACTCACTGATTAATGTAGTTTCGCTACCAAAATCTACAAATCCTTGCAATGGCACACCGTTTACAATCACCTCCTTATAATATTTAGAGCTACGGCTTCTAGTTTCATTACCAGTGGAATCTATGCACATTGTCTTTTGCAAGGTGTCAGAAACTGAAGCAGGCGACTTTTCTGTTGTTTTGTTAAAACAGGTCTCTACTGTATGGCCAAGTTTATTGCAGCGTTGGCATCTCAGAAGAGGTTTTGGACAATGCAAAAAACTGTGGCCTTTCTCCTTACAATTATAACAACCAGTCGCCTGCCCCGATCTCGGAGCAAATTTTTGTGCACGTGTTTGGTTGTTATTATTAGTATTAGCCGAATTATCTACGTTTTTGTTTCTAAATTGATTTCGGTCAAAAGCGGGCTGATAAGAATCCTTATTACTTAAAAGGAATTGTAAAAGTTGGTCAGGGTGATTGAATCGGAGTGCCAAAGCACCAGATCTAAGCGTCCTGTCACTCAGGCCGTGAATGATGCAGTCTACGGCCCGCTTGCCCTCTATGTCGCATTGATTGACCAAAGCAAGCTTCTCATAATAATATAATTCGATAGGTTCGTTGAATTTGCTCTTCCTTCTTAGCATCTCCTCCAAGGTATGGCCGTAATTCTGCTCGCAAGGGAATGCATTGAGTAGTTTATCTTGCCATTCTTTCCAGTTAAAAAGAATCGAATTCAAGCCTTCATACCACGTCTTAGCCAGACCTTGGAGTTTCTGCATTGCAAAGTGAGTTGTGGTTTTGTCGTCCCACCCATAAACAGAAGCACATTCATTCACTTTTTTTAACCATACGTCAACACGTTGGTTTTTAGCACTAGGATCAAAATTAGGCAGTATATTTTTATGGTCTATCTTTTGCATTGTTTGTGCGTTCTGATTATGAGGTTGGGACGACAAATCCTCTTTTAATAGTTTTAATACTGAAACAAGGTCATTTTTAGAAAAAGATGAGCTACATGACCTTTTAGAGTGTCCTCTGTTGCTGCCACCGTGTCGCTCCTCCGGCTGATGCTCCGCACGCGAGTCTGCCCGACGCTCAGCACGCGAGTCCGTCCGACGCTCAGCACGCGAGTCCGCCCGATGCTCAGCACGCGAGTCCGCCCGATGCTCAGCACGCGAGTCCGCCTGACGCTCAGCACGCGAGTCCGCCCGACGCTCAGCTCGCGAGTCCGCCCGACGCTCAGCACCCAAGTCCGCCCGACGCTCAGCACGCGAGTCTGCACGGCGCCTTGCACGCGAGTCTGCCCGGCGCTCGGCACGAGAGTCAGCCAGACTTTCAGCACGAGAGTCTGCCCGGCGCCTGGCACGCGAGTCCGTGGGTCTGTGGTGCGATAGCGTACGACGACGTCCCTCTATTCCACGAAGTCGTTCACGCTCACGATGTAGCTCCATCTCCAGAATCTCTACTCTCTGGCGGCCCGATAGTACATCCTGGTCGTCCGCACGGCTTTGACTTCGAACACGTAAGCTGCTTCGGCTTCGTGAGTGAGCACCACGATCAGGGGTCTGCAGATTTCTATCTCGGCACGAACGTTCGCGCTCTCTGCTTCTATGCCCCCTGTCTTGGTCACTCATGATCTGAAACTTACAATGGGGTGTTAGTGACTGTACATAACTCCAACACGTGTTGGATGAGTAAGGTCCAGAATGTATAGGAAGATTAATCAACATTAAAATATCTCGAAAACTGTGCGTGTTACGCAAAAATTAAAGAAATTTTCATCCCCTTTTAATAACCCGCAACAATGATAAACAGTTACGAAAACACTTTTTTTTTTTACGTATGTGCACGTGGTTGAGAAGACTTTAAATACAGAATTTAAAACAAAGACAACAAGACAAGAATAAATACGCAATAAAGAATTGATGCAGATCTAATTAAGGGGACGTGGGTAGAAGCGTTTTGCCTACATTAACAATAAAAGTTCCTTCCTTTCCAGCCTATATGTATATGTCCCACCGCTGGGCACGGGCCTCCTCTCAAGAGTAAGAGGGATTAAAAATCTTATAGCTAGACATAAGGTTAATAAGGGCTAAGCAAACTACTAAGTTTAAGATAAAAGATCCCATTAATTAAGGAAACGAATGATCAAAGCAATAACGGTTCATATAAATAAATCACAACACGACTTACTTGAAATATCATTACGTTACACAAGTTTTTTGCTACTACAATCTACAATGCTATTAAATATAGAAAGGCGTTAACGTTCACTGGATTTCAATTTAATCTGTTCCATTGTTGTCCGGGATTCGAACCCGATTGAGGTATTAACTACTGTAACTTCAGCTATATAAATAAGGTATATTATCACTAGGCTTAATTTCTATCGATAAAATAAGTAATCGAACGAAAATACTACCCACTTTCTATCGTAAAATGATATGAACACTAAATAGCATTAACAAAGAAATCGTTTGTTAAATTTAAACTATTAACGGTATATTATACCAATAACCACGGTTGAGATTTTTAAAATAACATCACTAGGTAATACTTAAACTATATCGTTAACTTTTAAATAAATAACGTTCACTTGCAATCACTTCGCACACAAATAGCTGACTATTGGGGCGTGTAGTTACGTTTTAACTGTTCTTGTCACTTCTGAAATATAAACGATACACTTACTATTTTATTCACTACTGGGTTACTTATTAGGCCGAACACTCATGACGGCAGAGAATACAAGAAACACTTCTTTTCAGAAAAAGGTATTTATTGTTTTTAAGTTTTATAAACGACTTTCACGTTCAACCGTTCAAGAGAGAATGCTCAACCGACCCTGTCCGTTCGCCGTGCTGCCAGTCATTTTTGCCGGCAAAACCCAGCTTTGCGATTGGTCCGTCGACTTTGTTTGCAACCAATCACAAACCATCAAATACCAGCCTCTGATTGGTCAGCCAATCAGCGGCAAGGGATTTGACAAGTCTTCGTAGGGTTGCAGGAGCAAATAATTTACATATAAACTTTAATTCAAAAGTTGCCAAATAATGAACCCTAACATTAACAAGGGCAGAGGTTGTTCCCGGAGGGTGTCCTTCTGAATCCCTAACAACGTTTGTCCTAAAGTCACTTGCCCTAACTGGTTTGTTCTAATGGACACATGCCCTAACGATCAATTGTCATATCGATTATTTTCCATAATGTAATGGTTCTGAAAATGGTTAGGTTAGAACTTGCTGCCACAAAAGTGGGTTAGGTTAGATTAGAACTGCGACCCTCGCAAAAAGAAAAATTATGCTTAATAACATTAGGATAAGTAATCAATAATAGGGAAACCAAAATTAGGGTATACGAGTGTTAGGATAACTGATCATTATGACAAACATTATTAGGGAATGCAAAAATACTAGAAAAGACTTCAGGGATTCAGATATAGATCCGTTCCCGGATAATGTAGGTCTAAACCATGTCTAGTATATATCTTGAGATTGAAGCAAAGCTACAGAATGAGCTTTTGTTATTTTTTAACAAATAGACTCGCTTCACAAAATGTAGAGTGAATGAAGTGTTAATATGTTCAATTTTTTTTAAATTGGTCGACACGAGTCAGTTTGTTGAGCCCCGTAAAGTACGCGTAAGCATTTTTTTTGATGTAGAAATACTTTTGAAACGTTTGTACTGTTACCCCATAATATTATGCCATATCTAAGATTAAACATCACGTAACCATAAAAAGCCAGAAGGGCGGTTTTTTGGGATGTGATGTATCTGAGTCGCTTAAGTGCAAAAACAAATCGACTCAACTTATCAATAAGATTTTCAGTGTGCTGTTTCCAATCATTATGAGTATTATGACAATCCACGGTAATTCCTAAGAAACGAATAGAGGAGACATGTTCTATCTGTTGATTACAGTTTTTATTGCACAGTAGTCGGACGTATTTAGGTTTACCTTGGGGCGCATAAAACTCTTTAAATTTTGTTTTTGTAACATTAATTTTAAGGTTGTTATTTTCCAACCATGTAATTATATTG